>NW_028278035.1:0-135363 GCF_059751315.1 Micrasema longulum
TACGCTGCAATTGAGAACCAATGCAGTGTCCAATGCACCACTGGGTGTGAATAGGTAAATTATGATTGACGATTCGTTTTTATTAAAAATTCATATTCAATAAATTCGGTAAAAATATCAACAAAATTTCTTAGTTAAATTTCATCATTTTGATTCACACAACGTGTGCTTTCGTTAATAATAATAATTATTATTATTATGGATAACTTATATAGCGCCATTTTCGTTATATAATACCTTAAGGGCGCTTTACGAAGTGATTATATAAAGATATAAATTTAATTTTAACTTTTTAATTTAAGAAAAATAATGTACTTTTTCATATTACTTTTCCACCACATGCTAAGATTTTATTCAAACGATTTAGAGAACAAGTGGGTTTTAAGTTTCTTCCGAAACATCACTTTACTCTCACAGTTTCGGATTTCTGCTGGGAGAGCATTCCATGCCGTAGGCCCTGCGACCGCATATGCACGTTCGCCGAATTTAGTGCGCTGTTTGCGTAGAGGTATAATAACTTTTCCTTTCGACGTAGATGTAGCTGATCTAAGCGTAAGACGCGTGTCAGTTGTCGTCTGTCGTTGTAATTAAGCATATAATTAAGAATAGTCCAGAAACCACATACGAACATCAAACAGAAGGCGACTAAACTACTCATAAATGAGGAGTTTTACGTTTTGACCCATTAGTTTCTTTGTAGACGTCGCTCAGTACGCAACTTCTGATTTGAATTCAACTATGCCGTGTTGTGTCCTTTTGAAGTGTAAAAATTACTGCTAGGATCTTAAAGAAACAGGATGAGATTACATTTGTGTAATTAGCAAATGAATGTAGCAAATACATTACATAAAAGTTAAATTATTTTTCCATCTGTAAGATTGTCGAAGAAATAAAATGAACATTTCGTTAGTGTTGCCAGGGTAGTAATTTTTTTTACCCTACTTTTCTCGTCTAGTGAGAGTACTAATGAAAATTGGACCTCGGATTAAACAACTCTGTGGTTGACATTTGACTAACATTATCTTAAAAATATTTAATATTAAAACATGATATGAAAATATCCGTTTTATCTAAAATAAAATTTGTTTTAAGTTTAAAGTTCATAAATTCAATTACTCCTATTAAATGACCCTTTACTTATCTACTCTGTTTTGTAAATCAATATTTCTGCGTGCACAGTACAATTTTAGAGAAATTAACAGATTGCTTTTTTTTTAACCTTACATTTGTGTTATAATTATATTTTTCCCATCGTGCAACATTACACGACGGCATCACGAATGCGCGCGGCGAAAGTGAGGCATAGTGGGGGAATTATTGGACACAGTCCAATGTATTCAAATATGATTCTACGCTCCTTCTGGATTATTGTGTGTTAAATTTAAGTTCTTTGGACATTAAATTAAAAATGCTAGGTACTAAATAATTGAGAGTTTTATTACCATACTTATTACATACTTTTGGTACTACAAAACCAACGTTATACTATATTATACTAGGTATATTATATTTTAGTGAAAGATGAATTTATTTTCTTTTTTATTTTATTATATTTTAGTATTTTCCCGAGGGAGTGAATTTTTTTTTGCGATGACAATTGTTAGCTCTCCGGCTGACCCCATGCAAAAAAACATGTTGATCGGTTGCTCCGTTACGACGCCGGCGTGAAGAAAACACAAACAAACAGACTAACACTATTTTGCATTTTTATTTATTTTATTTATTTATTAATTCGTATTTTACTCTTACAAACTATAAGCAATAATAAAAATAATGTGACCTCACTGGGGTTACCCGTGCCGAGGACACTTAACAATATACTTTTTTTAAATATGATTTTACATTTGAGAATAAACAAAGAAGACTAACTTAATAAACAGAGATAATTAACAAAATATTCAGACTGTTTTAAAAACTAGGTTTATTATGTACATCTATATTATCTATATTACAAAACGCACAATGAAAATAACAAAAAACTTACATAAGCTACAGACTTGTGGAGCAGTTGATTCAATTTTGTTTTGAGCGAATGAAACAATCCATTTTATTTCTACCTAGCTCCACTATCACCTTTTTTATAGGTTTTTCTCGTTACTAATTGTTTTAATAGATAGTGGAGTAGGTTATAGATTTTAATTGAATAATGCTCTAAATCCCTTTGTCCGAAAGTGGTATTAGTTTGTATTTGTTTAAGTTGTCTTTGTGTTGAGGATCTAGTGATTGTATTATTTGTATGTTATGTATTGTAGGTGTTCTGTCTTTCATTTGAGTAAGAGTAGTTTTTGAATATGTAAGTGAGTATTGTTTAAGCGTATAATTGTTTCGGTGTCATAAGTTGTGATTTGTGGAATATTTCTTTAGTAGATGTCTGTATCGGGACTATGAGTATTATTTTAATTATGGATTTTTGTGCAACAAATACACTATTTAAAACTGTGTCACTCGCTTAATTTATATTATCAGTATGGATTATAGGTATTTGGCACATTGCACTGTTTACAAAATTAATTGATTAATACACTTTTCTTACATTTAAAAATACTGTTTACACTGTTTTAAGTCACTACTTATTATAAACGCTATCAGACTGAGAACACCTTTTAGTTAGTTTGAAGTTCATTGCGCGTCCTTTAGGGGCATTGTCCATTAGAGGAAAATGGCCGATGACTCAACACAATTTTCCCTCCAACATAATAATACAAATGCGAGTAACGTTACTTACACAGGATCGACGTCCTTTTAATCCATTTCCAGAGATCTTTATTATTTCCGTGAATGTCCAATCTTTATTTAGAGAGTCGTTGTCTTCAAAATTATCTTCACGTTTAATATTTACACAAGAAACGGCATAAAGGAGATGGAATTTAGGGACATTAAGATAGCTCATTTGTTTTTTTTTCTTTATTAAGGCCTTCTACCAAAACAAGATAATATCGGCGGAAAACAATTTACGTATTTTACGAAGTACGATGAAATGCAATACAGTGGTGCCTCACACAACGAACTTAATTCGTTCCAGGAGCAAGTTCGTTATGCGAAAAGTTCGTTATGTGAAACGCGTTTTCCCATAACAATACATGTTAAAAAAAATAATTCGTTCTGTAGCATAAAATATGGTAAGATGACATAAAAAAAAGATAAATTTTTTGTTATTATTTTTATTTAGATACATCTAAAAACATAATGAAAAAAACACACATTTTTTAATTTTAAGAAATAATCGAATCTTGCACATCTTCATCCATTTTCCGCTTTTTGGCCGATGGTGCAGTGAAAAACCTGTCCAAAGTCGTTTGTTTCTCTCTTTTCTTCAACATCTGCCGGAAATAACGGACAAGAGTATCGGAGTACAGGTCGTTGATCCTGTTTGCTTCAGCGGAATCCGGATAGTGGGCATTGGTAAACTCCTGAACTGCTTTCCATTTGACCAGGATGTTCTTGATGTCAGCAGTTGGAATTGGTTGATTGTTTGATTGTTGCTCCTCGTTATCAGATGACGCTTCCCTTTGAGCATTGTCCTGTTGTTGGGCCAGAAGTGTTTGGAGCTCTTCAGTTGTCAGCTCTTCTTTGTGTTCCTCAATAAGCTCCTCTACATCCTCTTCCACCACTTCTGTGTCATCAACTACTGCTTCTTCCTGAATCCTCTATTCTAATCTAACGACTGCCTGCGCGGGAGGATGCAATTAATCGGCAGTGATCGTAGAAGATCGGGCGACTTCGTTGTAATGATGAACGATTGCTGCGACACGTGCGTAAGTTAAGCGTACTGCTCAGTGACTAACGACTGCCTGCGCGGAAGGATGCAATAAATCGGCAGTGATCGTGTGAAGTGGGCGACTTCGTTGTGTGAAGCGAAGTTCGTTGTGTGAAGCGAAGTTCGTTGTATGAATCGTGAAATGAACGAAAAGGAAGTTCGTTGTGTGCAGCGTTCGCTGTGCGAGGCGTTCGTTATGCGAGGCACCACTGTATATTATTACGTATATATCTAAAAACAACAAAACGTAAAAACTATAAGTACACAAATTTAATTTAATAACTAAGCGAACTAAAAGTCATGGATATACTTCTAAATGCATTATTGCCTATACTGAAAATAGTGCATTTGAATGGTTGACTTAACTAAAGTCATCAAATTAAAACAGAGGTAGAGAACATTATGAGAAGGAAACACGGAATTCTAGGTTTTTACAGGGCTTATGACCTGTCATTGTCTGGTTAAGGTGGCAACACTACATATTAGATAACGTTCACCATTTTGCCCATGTTTAAACATCCATTTTTCTTCAATTCTTTCGTCAGTTGATTTAAGTTTAGTTGTTACTAACCCTTGGTGTTGAAATTGTCGAACGCAGTACCTGCCTACTAACAACCCTTTGGCCCTTTTTACACATGCCACGCCAATCCACCCGACGCGGCAATTTTATCGGGTTCACCCTATGGATGTAAAATTACCTAAATTTACCAAAAGGCGTGGTAAAATACCGTAATTTACGGTATTTCATGGTAAGAAACGAATTTGACGTACTAATTTTTATTCTTCAAAGATATTACAAATCCGAGTTGCTTTGTTTAAGGACGCTTAACATGACTGCGAAAACCAGGTTTAGATCCATCGGGTGGTTGTCGAGATTTATTAGAAGTATGGGACGTTCAAGATCATTCAAAACGTAATTTTTTCACTTTTTTTTATAAAAAAGGTTATTATGTTTTGAAACTTAACAGGATCGGAGGACATAGGGTCCTTAGTAAAACCTTAAGTTTGTGACCTTGAACGACCACCGTTTATGCCGCGATTTTGAAAAAATGGTGCTTAAAATCAGTTTTTTGTGTATAACTACGTCCCTGTAGATTTTTTCAGTGTACAATACAAAATTTAATGATATAGATTACACAAACATAAATCTGTCAGATTTGAAATTTACACTAAAAATGCATTATGTAACTTAGTAGACATTATAATAATAAATATGTACATCTCCCTTCCCCTCCTTATCCTCTCTTCAAGCATTCTTGTCCTAATCCCGCCCAATTTACAATAACTTACTGTTCTAAAAAAAAATATCAAAAAATTCTTTGATTATTGAAAAATATTTACTAGTACATGAAAATAACATTCATATATGCATAAACTTATATGTATTTATTTGATATGTAATATATTTTCTTTACTAACTCTGTATACTTTGTGGAAATCTGTTATTAGTTCTGAGTTTATACACTTTATCTGTTTGTTTACTATAAATATGTATGTAGAACTGTTAATTTCCCAAATAAAACAAAATATTTTTTTTAGAAGAATAGAAAAAGAAATATTTACGTTCTTATGATTTACCCAAATATTTAATTTTGGGGGCCATTTTCAACGAGTTGCAAATAACTCACTATTAGAAAATGGAATCAAGTTGGGGTAGAGTGGGATTCGAACCACAGACCTTTGGTCCGTGAGTCCGAGACACTAGCCACAGGACCACAACCCGATCATATAATAAAACTTTAGATTTTTTCTTCTCTATATGAACACCTTACTGAGCATAACCCGTGTCAAAGCATTCATTTACATTATTTTTATATTATGTTCTAGTACATAATATTATGATTTGAATGCACCGACTTATGTCTTGTAGCATTTGTGGGGGGTGGGGTTGCCATCAGTCCTGATATATCGGGACTGTCACAGTTATTGAGCCCTCTGTCCCGACGAACCGATGAAACCTATAATGTCCCGATTTAAACTTACACCGTGCAACGTTCTTAATCAACAAAAAACTTCCACAGCCGTACTGACAATGAATGTGAAAATAAGGTTCCAAATGGTTTCAGCAATTTATGTGTGTAAAGAACATTATAGAAGATGAACTCGCTGAATGATTTTTTGGAAGTCGATAGTTTCTGTGAAAGAAAAATGTTTTTTTTGTCAATTTTTGAAATCGAGCGTGTATTTCATTTCCATTCCTGCTCATAAAACCATAATTTTTATTTAATAACCCACCAATAAACCACATTTTTATTTAATATTCATATTTTTCCTTTTTTACAATTCAATTATTTTTCCCCTCTCCTCCTGCATTCATAATAAATAAGTGTGAAATCTGTAATTGGTCTTACTTTTTTTATTGTTTTTTTTGTACCTTGTATTTAAATAAAAACTATGATATCCGTAACAAATAAATAAATAGATAATGAAAAAAATAATATCATTGATCGACAATATTTTGAGTTTGTCCTAATTCTTGTAGGCAAGGACTGGATTCAACTCCCCGGGGAGCTGTTTATATTAACAGATTACAACAGAGATTAAGAACTCTTTAGAGAAGGCAATATAGAAGTCCAGGCATGTACAGGGCTTATGACCTGTCATTGGCTGGTTTAAGTGGCCACTTTACACACTGTGTAACATTCACTATTCTGAAACATCTATATTCCTTCAATTCTTTAATCTGTTGATGTTTGTAAAGTTAAAGAGCTGAAACCATTATTTATGTGGGTGAGATTCATGTGATTGAATTATTTCACCATCATACTAGGCAGCGCCTAAAATTTTTATTTTTCAATTTATATACTTCTTCGTGGACCAGGTGAATTTATCAACAATATTTTGAGTTTGTCCAAATTATTGTAGACAAGGACTGGATTCAACTCCCTGGGGAGTTGTTTATATTAACAGATTACAACAGAGCAGAAGAACTCTTTAGCGAAGGCAATATGTTGGCAATCGGGTTGTGGTCCTGTGGCTAGTGTCTCGGACTCACGGACCAAAGGTCTGTGGTTCGAATCCCACTCTACCCCAACTTGATTCCATTTTCTAATAGTGAGTTATTTACAACTCGTTGAAAATGGCCCTCAAAATTAAATATTTGGGTAAATCATAAGAACGCAAATATTTCTTTTAAAAAAAAAAATATATATATATATATAGATGTCCAAGCATCTTATAGGGCTTATGATCTGTCATTAGCTGGTTTAAGTGGCCACTTTACACACTGTGTATTGAACATCTATATTCCTTCAATTCTTTCATGTGTTGACGTTTGTTAAGTTAAACTGTACTTCTGGAAAAATGTGTGTGTGCGCTGGTGGTTGCCAATTCAATAAATATGGCGGCGACCTTTACTAAATTAAAGATCTTGATAATAGTGGACTGTATACAATTTATTTTAAAGTACAGTGCGCTCCGTGACGACCGAAGACTTGAGAAAAAACGAAATAGAGAGAGATTACAGCCCTTGTGCTATCTTTATATACTATTCTATTAGTACCCACCAGATTAACAATACTCAGGTGTGGTACGCACCAAAATCAGTTAGAATTTAAATTAAGAACTATTAAACCAAAAGCTTAACAACTTCTACATTGCCTTCTTCTAGGCTAGCGGCACTTCTTCCGCAAGAAACACCACATAAATTTTAGAAAAGCATTTCTATTACATTTCTGAAAAGCCATTATAAAATTGCCTTTTTTGTTACTACATTACCTTATTCCAGAACGTCCAGAGGAGACCCTAAAGCTAGGGTTTCCTAGGACAGCGGTGTCCGTATCTTAGCGGCCGTAGTGAACGGTGATGCGGTGGACAGCCGTCGTCACGTCGACTTGGGAGCGGTTTCCTAGGGAAACGGAGTTAAATGGTGTTGATAACACCGTTTTCCTAGGAAACCACACTCTAGTCACTGTTACGACGGTTGTCCACCGCATCACCGTTGACTACGGCCGTTAAGATGCGGGCACCGCTGTCCTAGGAAACCCTAGCTTAACGGTGACTAGAGAGTAGTTTTCTAGGAAAACGGTGTTGATAAATGTTATCAAACCGTTTTCCTAGAAAACCACTCTCTAGTCACCGTTCACTACGGCCGTTAAGATACGGGCACTGTTGTCCTAGGAACCCTAGCTTAACGAAATATGGCAACCCTAGTGGAGGGGGATACAAAAATTAGTTTTTAGTGGTTAATTAAAAAAAAACCCATTTTGAAGGTAGGTACTTAGTTGCGGTAGTTACCCCATGAAATTATGATGATGATAATGAACCTTCTCTATTTCAATAATCGTCATGATTAGCCAAAACAAAATGAAGCTTTTCCATTCCGTGAAAACGATGAAATGATTCATGCGGTTCGTGTTGGGATTTTTCGCGACATTTTCCGGGTCACATCTCCCGACTACTATCTCCCGTCTTCCATTGTCCAGATGTTCACCCATGCGCGATTCCATGAAGCCGGCGACGTCAGAGATGTGGTGTGACGTCACCGCGTCTCGCCGGACCGCGGCGTGAAATTCAGTTTCTAATTTTAAACGGCTGGAAGGAAACGGGATGATTTACAGAAGCGAATTGGTAGTTTATTCGAATGTACATGCGAGGTTCAGGGATATTACGGATTAAGTTAAGATGCCTACAAACACACTGTTGCGTCAAGTCGCCAAAAATGACGATTGTTAAGATGCGACAAATGACAAACGTCAATACGTGACAAATGACGATCGTCAAGCTGCGACTAACTGCGACATGGACAACTCGCATCAATTTCAATTCAATTCATTTATTTAAATATAACATATACATTACATACATACATTTAATACGTACATACTCGTATTATGAAAGAGGAAAAAATACATAAAAGAGATTCATGTCAAAGTAGTAGGAGAATCCTGCTCCGGAAAACCCCTTCGGATACATGGAACAGATCAATATCCAGAGCGATGTTGTTCAGCATAGCGGTATAACCATAGCGGTATAACCATAGCGGTATAACCATAGCGGCAGGTTGGTCCTGTATATCGGAATATGAAACAATCTATACTGACGCTGTCTTAGGTAATTATCAGGAACATACAAACCAATGCTCATCATAATCTCAGGATTATCGACAATACCGCGCAACAATCGATAAAAATGTGTGGTCAAATACACATTCCTTCTAGTTTCTAAACTGTTGTAGCCAAGCATACCCTGGAGAAACTCGATCGGATAGAGCCAAGGATAATACCCGCACTCTCTCATGTAGAGATATCTCAGAAACTTCTTTTGGATTTTCTCTATCATAAGAAAGTACTTTAGTTCATGTGGCCCCCAAATCATCGAGCCACTCTCGAGTCTACTTCGCACCAAGGAGTTGTAAAGCGGGTATTTTCAAAAACCCTGGTAGTATGCAGAACGAATCCCAACATCTTCAATGCATTACCACTGACTGTCTCTATGTGTTCATGAAATGTCAGGGTACTTACAATACTTTAATTAGTAAAATAGCAAAATTATCTAGTCTTTTTTCAATAATCAAAAACTTTCTTAAAAAAACGAAAAAAATCTCATGTATGAAGTCTTTGTCAAATCTAAAATAAGTTATATGCAACAACTATCGGGAACAGGAAACCACATTGACATAAACAGACTACGACGACAGCAAAATAAAACATTGAAGCAAGTTTATTATGACCTCCCTCATCTAACACCAACCAAAGAACTCTTTAAAAAATCTAAGCAATTAAATTTCAATAAACTTTTTCAACTAGAATCTTTTAAATGTATTTATAAGTTAGCCACTGATATCATTGTAGACAAAGAACTAAAACTTGGAAAAAAATATAATAAACATGGACATACTGCAAGAACATCTGAACAATATCACAAACAACATTCCAAAACGAGACAAGGACAATCGAGACTAATAAATCAGGGACTGAAATTTTACAATCAACTACCGGACAAAACTTAACAAAGGACTCTACAAAAGAAATAACATTACTATCAAGAATAAAAAAAATTACGGTTGTCAAATGTCGAGTATGTGGGTAAGCACTTTCATATTATTTTGTTTTTAGTATAGTATTCAAATTTTTCAAGATGATTTCCAATTTATTGACCCTTTGATGAGCAATTTTTTTAATTTTTTAAAATTAAAATGATATTCTTACTTCACATTACAACCTATTATTTTTGCAAACAACTTTTGTACAAACGAAACTTTGAAAATTATTTCGTTTTCAAGAAAATCGTAAATTTAGTTAAGGTTTCAGTACGATTGTAAAGGCGGCTCTAGGCGCGCATCTTGGCAACAAAATTGCTAAACTGCCCACACGCTTGTGAGTCGTTCAGTACTTGTCAATGCGGGCCGATGTGCTGACGTCAAAAGCGCACAAAAAATCGCTTGCACTCTCTCCGGTATTTCGTTGCGTACTGAAAGCTGGGTCAACGTGTGGATGCAATGACCAGCGCTCGGCCAGCGCCCATTGATGTGTGCTGAAAAACCGAAAACAGACGGATCGCACGCCAGCGTATGTGCCGGCGCATGTGCTATTTATGCCAGACATAAATAATAGCCGTTGACCACGTTGACCAACGCGGTGGCCAATACGTGTTGGCCAATGTATTGGCCAGTTGTGTAGAGGCGCTTTAATACTGGGACCAGGTTCAAAAGTGCTTCAAAATGTGAATATAGTAGTTTTATTTATTTCTCTCAGGCGAATGTATGGTAAATCTATGTACGATAGATGCACAAATGTTGAGATCCGTACATTATGTAAGGCTGAGACAAGCATTATCGACAAAATCAAGAAAGGAGCTCTGCGCTGGTTTGGACATGTAGAACGAATGGACAGCGAGAGAACGGCTAAGAATATTTACAATGCGAATGTTGATGGATGCAGAAATAGAGGAAGACCGAGAAAGACATGGCATGACCAAATCCAACAAATACTTAAAGATGGACATGTCAAAAGTCGGAATAATCGGCGCGCGTGCATGAGAAGATGTATGAATGTAGAGGAAGCGAGATCTGTATGCAAAGATAGAGTGTTGTGGTGTTCTTTCCTCTCTGCCTACCCTTACGGGGAAACGGCGTGATGTTTTTTTTTTTTTTTTTTTAAATTTATTTCTGAATAAAAAAAATATTTTTCTTGAATGTAATATGATACAATCCTGAACCATGGATTGATTCAGCCACGGTTTGATCCCAGTATATCGCAACTTAGTACGATAATTATGGCTTTAAACTACATGGATTACAAATAGAACATCTCATCTTTTATTACGCACTTCTGTAAAAAATAAGTTAATTAGAATACAAATCATTGTTTCCAGATATTTTTTCACTAATTTACCATTTTATCAACAATGACTTCAAAAACTTATATTCATTTACAATTCTAGTATCTGTTCGTATTGTATTTAGGAACGGTAAAACAAAATCTTATGTATTTCGCAATAATAAGTAGTAAAATAATTATAATTTACCGCCTACAATGTATATCAAGGGGTTTAATATAAAACTTTATCTCAAAATCATTGTGTGATAAGATGTACTTGGACGCATGTATACTGATTTAGGAAAGCATTCGATAATGTTTGTAATAAATTACTTCATCTTAAGTTAAATCAGTTGGAAGTTAAGACTCTCCTAACGGTTGGATTTAGCAAACTATTAAATTATTTTGCGTGTTGCTGTTTCTTCTTACAAATTCAAGGCCACAAGTGGTGTTCCACAAGGATCAAACTTTGGGCCGCTTTTGTTTATGTTGTTTATAAAATATTATTATTGGCGTTTTTGAAAAGGTTGATATTCTCCTATTTGATGATGATTCGAAATTCTGTCCATGAATTTTTTTATATTTATTTGAAAAAGAAATATTTGCGTTCTTATAATTTACCCAAATTTTCATTATGAGTGCCGTTTTCAACGAGTTGTAAATAACTCGCTATTAAAAAAACGGTAATCAAGTTTGGGTATAGTGGGATTCGAACCACGAGCCTTTGAGCCGTTAGACCGAGATACTAGCCACGGGACTATAACCCGATTTAATCTACATCAATGCTGACATTTTTTTAATACTCTTGCTCCTATAAACTAATTAAAACAATATTTAAATTTATTTCAACAGAGAGGGAAAATTTTTTGAGAAGGGAATATGGAAGTCTAGGCATTTACAGGGCCCCTCTCTGTTGAAATAAATTAAAATATGAACAACTCCCTAGGGAGGAAATCCAGCCAGTCTGCAAGCATTTGGACATGATCAAACTTTGTTGAATTACTACCTGGTAAAAGAAGAAGTATAAAAATTGAACAATTGTTTTCAGGCGTTGCCTAGTAGGTGATTTGGTTCAGCCGGATGAATCTCACCCATGTGATAAAGGTTTCAGCTCTTTTACTTCACAAAAGTCAACAGATGGAAGAGTTGAGGAAATGTGGATGTTCAAACTTGGGCAGAATGGTGAATGTTACACAGTGTGTAAAGTGGCCACTTAAACCAGCCAATTACAGGTCATAAGCCCTGTAAATGCCTAGACTTCCATATTCCCTTCTCAAATTTTTTTCCCTCTCTGTTGAAATAAATTTAAATATGAACAACTCCCTAGGGAGGAAATCCAGCCAGTCTGCAAGCATTTGGACATAATCAAACTTTGTTTAATTAAAACAATTTGAACTTTTATGCCACATTCGAGTTTAATATCAATAAGAACTTAAGTTTCGGGTACACTACATAAGACATAATAATTATAGGAGAAAATCTTCACATCTATATTTGTAGGTACTGTATTAAAAGTTACACAATATGGGCCAGTTTTCAAAGTGTTAAATTAAGTTAAATAAGTTAAAGCTCAATATATTTTTGATATCAAAAACATGTTTTATTAATTTGTATTCTTGAAATAAATTTATGTTAGCCGGTTTATCGACTCTATAAACAAAGTTAAGTTAATCAATACGTTGTCATAAAAATCGGAAAAGTAAGTTAGCAGTACCTTATTGTTTTCACTGGGTGCGGATAGGAAAATGACGATGAAAAAACGTCATCATTTTCCTGCCCGCACTCAGTGTTGCTTAGAGCAATGCATCGTAACTCCAATTTTCTGGATCATTTTTGTTACAAATGATGTTAAGTGATCTTACGCTCCAGGTGCCAGTCCAGGAACAATAAAATATTGCGGTGTAAAACCACCTTGGACCAATATTTCACATCCACGCTTCTAAGAGTCGACCCCAGAACTTAAAGCATAGACTTATCTACTTGATTTCCTTTTTCAGGATATTTAACCGAGAATTGCCACCAAGTCGAAAACACTCGTCTGAGGTTTTGGTTCTATTTCACAGCTAGAACTTTCTTCTTCGTTTGACCGGACATAGAATAAAAATACTAGAAAAATAATGTGTGGTTTTTCTTTCCAGATGGCGGATGTGTGTACAGAAATGCTTGAACAGCCGTGCGGTAATATGGACGACAAAATGGCTTCAACATATGAAATCGACTATACTAGACGAGGTGAATTTTAAAACACTTTTGCACATAAAAACATTTGTTCAATTAACAAAAATCTGTTTTATCATTTATGTTTATTGTAAAAAAACTTAAAAAATAAATAAATAAATAAAAAGTAATCCATCAAAATTAGACGTAAAAAAATAATATATCAAAATAAAAACGCATTGTGTATACACTTCTTAAACCTAAACAATCCAGCGTCAAAAATGTCGATCTCTACATTTTCAATGGAGTTGTATAATCTGCACATTCTTGACACTGGATTAAAGAAGGTCACATTATTTTTTAATGACTCTATTTGGAATAATTTTGGGTTCCTTAAGGTATGACCATTAGGAACAGAAATTTTTATAGTACTTAAACAGCTTGAACTTTCCAATCTACCATTTACAACCTTATATAAATATAACATGTCATTTACCTTTCTTCTAGTTTCTAAAGTTTTGAAGTTAAACGTTTATATTTTTATGCTGTCGGATTATTGAAAAAAACTCTGAAATTTTATTAACCTTTTATATTTTCAGGCATCTCATTATAATTTGACCCTGTACAGTTGAAAACGTGACAAATTAAAAACCGCGCTTTATTTACATTTGGTTTCCAATTTGCCAATTAAAAGCCGAATCCATTAAGTATCAAACAATTTTGTTCGCAGGGTTCCCTGTGGTACGCTACGAAGCCCTCGTAGGAGATAAGGATAGTCCTCTTCCTCCTCCTAACCGACCAGCTCCCCTATTGGAGAGGAAGCCGTACGTCCACTCTCCGGCCCTTTGGCCCAGTATAGGGGTGCCTGGAGAAGCGGCCTTTGATTTTAGTAAGTAACAATTCACCAAACATTTTACTGTCAAGGTTATCAATACTTTTTTTATCTGGAGTTTGAGGCTGTGTATTTTTTAATGTGTATTTAAAAAAAAAGTATCGTTGTATTTTGCTTAAGTTCTGATGTATGGAAAAATAAACAACCAAATTTTTTTTTTTTAAATCGGAAGAGAGTTGGTTATAATTTAATTTAATTCAGTGATCGCATTAAAATAGACAACTTGTTAAATATACTTAGACTAAGATATTTGTTGACAGACCTAAGAATTAATTGGTAAATAAATAACTTTGGTTTTCACTCCACTATGTGGTACTAGACCCGTCGGTACAAACCGATGTACTTACATCAAAACTTGATGGTGGGGGGATCGGTGGTGTATCTACGTAATCGGTAGGGAGAACTTTAGCTTTAACTATGACATCGTACCTTTTCCTAGTTTCATATCGACGTACCTACCCAAAAGTCGGTAGTGTATCTTCGTAATCACTAGCGAGAATTTGTTTTATGACGCCCTTATCTTCCCATCATAATCGAGATGAAGACGTATATTTGTCTTGCGGTCCACGGAGTGTGCAGCATCATTACGCACTTAGCTTGTTATTAAAAACCAAACATTTAAATATTCAAATTTGTATTTTGTTTTGCACAGCTGCCCAGAGCATCCGCACCTGGTTCACCGCATACCCCGGCAGGACGGAGTTCGAACATAGGATATCTGCCCCCGGCCTGGCGTTATGGCGAGGGTCCCAAGCGTACAGGGAGCCTAGACCCACGTCCAGGAGGAGAAAAGATGACCCTTTCGTCTGAGAAGCAATCGAAGGTGTAAAAAAAACATAAAAATCAAACACGGTGCGTATAAACAGGTTTACGTAATAAATGTATAATAAAATAAATAACATTTATTGTTTATTTTATTTATTTATTTGTTATGCGGCACAAGTGCCTTTTACAGTATAAAATATAACAATAATATAATGTTATCAGCTCCCCGGGGAGTTCTCAATGCTTTCATCTGTTGATGCTTGTGAAGTAAAAGAGATAATTCAATTAGATAAATCTCACCCGCATAAATAAAGGTTTCAGCTCTTTATCTTAACAAACATCAACAGATGAAAGAATTGAAGGAATATAGATGTTCGAATATGGGCAGAATGGTGAATGTTACACAGGGTGTAAAATGTTCACTTAAACCAGCCATTGACAGGTCATAAGCCTTCTGTAGATGCCTAGACTTCTATGTTACCTTCTCTGAAACGTTCTTTATCTCTGTTGTAATATGTTAATAATATAATGTGTTTTTTAGATATACAAAAAATAAAAACTAAAAAACAATATTAAAATATGAGTATAAAAAGAAAAATAACAAGAAATATGTACATATACACGTATGTATGTCAGCATTTTATTTATTTATTTATTTATTAACGGACATTGTCCATGTATACAATTTATAAGGTTTAAATATTACAATAAAAGAATAGTTTAAAACATTTAAAGAAAAAAGAAAGAAGCATTGACAAACATAAGGGACATCGAGACAAGATCTGGACTATAGGTACACACCGATGTACTTACATCAAAACTTGATGGTGGAGGGATCGGTAGTGTATCTATGTAATCAGTAGGGAGAACTTTAACTTTAACTATGACATCGTACCTTCCACTTGTATACAAAATATATCAAATAAATTAACACCATATCATTAGCATATTTGTTAATCGTTACTATTATACTAACATTAAACTAGAAAAAAAACTATAAAAGAAAAAAATAAGATAAATAAATATAATATACAAAAACTATGGGATCCAGGCTGATTACAGGCTCAAAGTAATAATGCGCTACCGATATAGACCCGCCCAAGTAGGAAAAAATAATTCTAGGGTTATCAACCACTACGTTCGTTATAGTTTACATAAAAATAATGTACCGTAGGTACTCAGGTCGAGAATGAGGAACTTCAGCCCTACGGGAAATTGGATACAAAAAATGTTTTCTTACGCGGGGTAAAAATTAGAGCATTAAATTGTACGGCAAAGTTTCTTGAAAATGTACATAAAAAATAATAAAATAAATTCTGATAAAAACTCACTACTTTAAATGACGTCACTGGTTCATGTGAATCAACCTATGATCTAAGAGCTATGGAAGATTTCCGGTCTGCTTGTCGCTTCTGGACCAATAGGAAGAACTGAATGGGAATAAGCGGAAATGAACCTCTGACGTCACACGCGGAGTTATTTCAGAAATACAAAACTTTAAAAAATCGTAGCGCCGATAATACGATATGTAAAAATTTAAAAAAATATTTTTTGACTTAGTTTAACAGTCTATTAACGAATAAAAAAAATTTAAAAACCACTGAACTTCCTCATTGCAAGCAAAGCGACGAAACCGTCCGTTACACGTTTGGTGTTAAACCAATTTTTTGTTCTAATGATATGTATTAGTAAGGAATAATCATTAATTGTTTTTTTCGAACAATTTTTTAAATAAATACATAACATAACAAATAACCACGTTACAGGTAGTGAACGTAACACGTAGTGAATGGCATTTAACTTCAGAAAACATAATTTCGACATGCTCAGACGTGTCGCTACGCAGAAAAATACCGTCGGATCCTTATATATACAATTCTTCTGTACGTGTATTGTCACTGAACTCCTCTTAAACGGCTTATCCGATGTACGTGCGGTTTTCAGCGAAATGTAGATCTTTGCGCTGCGCGTGTTCGTAGATAATTTATAATCGAATATTTTTAAAACAATTAGAAGCATAAATCATTTTACCATTGAACTACCAGGGTTGCATTCGACGAGAAGGCATATTAAATAAAAAATGGAAGGATGTTGTTTTTTATGTTTAAAAAAAGTTTGTTTTTGAATGTTTACAAACGACATTTGCTTTTTATGGACCCCAATCAGATTATTATAATTTCTTCCCATATATTTATTTTTATTGGATTTTTGGTAATACTAGAATAATATTAACTGACCTTCATTACATTTTTAAAAAACGCATTCATGAACAAAGTGTACCCCTGTTGGTGAGAAGAGCTGAGTTTGACATTTGCAAAAAGAATTCTATATTTGAAAATGAATTATTTTATATTTTGGAATTCAACCATAAACAAGTACCTACTTAAATTAAATCTTTGAATATTAAAAATTTTTAGTTTGGGAATTCAATCATAAACAAGTACCTACTTATTAATGAAAAGTATTTTTCCAGGGTATTAGCAGGCAAGCCAACGTTCGTGCAGGACAAAGTCTGTCGGGTCCGCTTGTGTAGTGATAAAATGCTTTAACTTGGGTGCAACTATAAAAAAGAATAGATATTTTTTTTATTTATTAGAGAAATGTTGAACGGAGATAGACTTTATGTATATGCATTTTCATAATGCTATAAGCGATGTCCCGTCTCTGTTGAAATCAATTTATTTTTATGCCCCCAACCGTGTCTTCTTTCTTCTTTTCCACATCCGCTCCTAAGTGGAGCATGTGGACATCACCAGTGACTCTTTCGCCAGCCAGCACCTTCTCCTCTCCCACGCCAATCCAGCGCCCCTTAGTTCCACCGAATAAAGTCGAAATATCGTCATCGACGGCCTTCCAGGAAAGGCGTGAGCCCGCAGGTTTAGAGAAGAGGCAACTTGGGTTTAGGTTTTCCTGAGGCATGCGCAACACGCGTCCAAGCCAGGTCCACCGCCGTATCCTCAAGACGCTCGTCATAGAAGGCTGCTGCGTCCGTTGTCGAACTTCAATTTTTATAACTTCCCAGCCGTGTCACCAGAAGTCACAGTTTGCCATTTATCAAATCCTGTTAGAGCAACTTTTGCTTGTATGTTAAGTAAATAACAGCATTTATCGATACTATTCCTGGCCGATTACCTTTTGTTCCCATCCTTCCTTTGGCCCATTCTTATGGTACCTACCTAACATCAAGATAGAAGAAATTCCAAATTAGAAGATTCAGATTTAGAACAATAACCTGACAACATTTTTGACTTCACAAAAAATCGGATAAAAAGTGGTTGGAATCGTCGCGCGTCGTGGAAAACTTTGTTACATTTTTTAGTTCATTTTGTCATCCAGTGCCCGAAATTGAAGAACATTCCCATCATATTGAAGGTAGGTATCCATTCCATGTTCCTATCCTTTCTTCAAATATTTCCCAATCACAAAACTGAATGAAATTCGTTTTTCATTTACAGTGCCTTTTCGTTAACAGCCCCAATGTCCAGAATGTGTAGATTAGTGAATTTTGTCGCACATGACTTATTTTATTTTTATTTCTTTAAATTCATACTGACAAACCGTGTGTTTTTAATATTATATGTATTCTTTTTTATATTTTTTGTCTCGGAACATATAAGCAAAGTATATATATTTTTAAATGGCTAGGTCAACATTACAAACGATCAAAACTGTAGTATATATTATGTAGTATGTATATATTTTTTCTAGACATGCAACTTTCCAAAGTAACTTTCTTTTCAAGCTGAGTTAAATATAAGTAATGTACAGGAGACAGCGTTGAACCAGGGCTGACAAGGCGATCGATTAGTCGAAAGTTAAACAAAATTTAAATATTCAAGATGCTTTTCGTAAATATCATATTTTTCAAAGTAGCGTTATAATATAACATGGGTCGTGTCCATTTTTTTATAAATTTAAAAATGAGAACCAAAAGTAAAAAAGAAACTGTAATGCTATACGTAATTTGAAAGAAAAAATTCTGCTTTACAAGACATTGTGTTTGCTTTTACGTTACATATTTTTTATTTTTTTATTTATTTTATTTAATATAATATAAAGTTACAACATGTTAACAAAAAGAAATACATAATAAAGCAAAAGTACAAAAAAAAAAACGAAACGGAATACCACACCAAAAAAGAAGCAACCTCTTGTGCTTGCTGTGGGATTACAATATTGATAATTTAAGTACAAAAATACACATCTTTTTCAAAAAAATTATAAAGGTATATAAAATATTTTTTTTATAAATAAGTGCATATGCATGCAAATGAGCATGCGTGCGCACGCATTTATAATTACACACACATATACACGCACACGCACACTCACTCACACGCACATACACATTCACCCACATGAATAATATAACGTGGTGAACAAAATTATAAAATAAGGTTTTCAAGTTACTTAACAAAAAAACTTCTAGTACTGTAGAAAAAAACATTAAAAAAAAGGAAGAAAACAAAAAAAACAGATTTCGTTAATTTTAGAAAACTTAAATATAATTCATATGTTAAAAAGCAATATTTAATTAAGGAGGTTGATAAACAAATATTTTTATCTTTACTTTGAATTTTGTAAAGATATTAATAATTTTTATTTCATCGGGCAAATTGTTATAGAAATTTATTCCCTGATATACATAACTTTTTTCAAAATGTTTAGTATGAAAATTTTGCATATTAATATAATATTGGCGTCTACGTGAATAACTTAATGTATGGTTTTTTTTATTATCTTTATAGATTTATTTTTTTTTTTTTTTTATATATTTTGTCAACTGATGGAACATTAAAAAATTGAATTAGTTATTTTGTTGTGAATGTTGATGTTTTTTTTAAATCACTTAAATTATTAATCTAATAATATAATTTTATTTTATTACGAGCCTTCAAAATAAAATATCAAGTAGACGAAAGTGAGCATTTTTGACACCTTGGCTATCGCGGATTAAGCCCTTTTTTGTCTGTTCAAAATTTTTTTTTTTGTTTCGAAGTAAACGTTTTTGTTCGTTTCTTTTTTTCTGTGATTACATTTGAAATATTTTATTTATAAACGTAATAAACGTTTACAAACAATAAACAGTACATACGACATTGGTAAAATAATCACATTTTTTTATGTTATATAAATACCAAGATATGAATGCACCAAGGATATAAATGCACAAGCTTAACTGAATCCTATTAATATTATGAAATTTATTACATTAAATTATTCAAACAGGTTATTACAAATATTTTTACCCAACTAACTCAGGGGAATATTTGGTTTTATAAATTGCGTTACAGTTCTACTATAATTATTTATTGTATCGTTAAAGATATCAATATCAACATTACTTTCTACATAATTATATAATCTTAACATACGTGACAATGAATTAAAGTGCGCCATATGAATGAAGGTTGGAAGATTAAAAGTAGTGAACGCTCTCAATCGACATTCAAAGTTACATTCTCTAAACAAAATGTAGAGTCAACATTAGAATTAATGATATTGTAAGGATATATCAAGTCTACAATCTGTTTCCTAACTTCCAACATCTAGACCAAAATGCTCTAGGCGCTGATCATAAGACTGAAGGGTTCTGCCTAGGGGTGCAATTATGAATCTTCTCTACCCCTAGAGAATAGTTAATTTAAGGGATAATTATTTTTTCCATGCGACTAATTTTTGCTTCATATATGGCCACACTGATGATTAAACGTCAAAAAATATGAACAGATGAAATCAAACATATTTAGAACATTATTGCGACCTTAACAGCATTACCCAAAACACTTAATTAAGTTGAATTGTCCAATCCGCATTAGTTTTATTTCCATTTTTTAAGCAGTTTTATACACCAGTTGACGCATAATCAGTGTGGCCATTATATAAAGCAAAGTGTCGTCACATTAAAAAAATAAAAATCTTCAAATCAATCACTCTCTAGGTGGTAGATCCAGAATACCGCCACAGGTTATATTTAAATGTTAGATTAGGTTAGGTTAAGTTAGCTTTCATTGATTAAAAATATATTTTATTAAATAGTTTATGAAGCAAGTGTCCCAGAAATGGTTTTTATTATTTTTTTGCTCACTTGTAAAATTTGTTACCTGATAATGATCCCATTTTTGTCTTGTCCTTCAAATAATCATAACAGGAATGTGGAAAACAATGTAAAAAAAAAACATATGATTCTATGAGCCGACTTACGACCAGACCTACTTTCGACCTGTTTATCAGAATCGACTGTGGTCGTGAGTCGACGACTACCTGTATTTCAAAAAAAAATATCTAAATCCAATCGTGTAAGTCGTACACAACCCTGATTTAAACATTATTTTAATATATTACTCTACATCATACGAACCCCCAATTTAGCAAATGTTAGAATAATATTATACTAATCTTCTGCCATGAAAATATCGTGATTCGCAACCGTTTTTATTTGCGGGTATTATGGCCATATAGTTCTCGAATTTAAGTGCAAAATGATATTAACTTTAATAATTTATGAACGCCAAAATTTACGACTCTGTAGTGGAATAGACTTTATTCGAAATTTATTGAGCATCTTCTCAACGATTGCTTTAGTGAAAATGTTTTGAAATGAAGAAGCTCTGTGCTACGGAAATTAGATATAATAAATGTTTTCTTGCACGCGGTAAAAATAAGACCATTTTATTGTACGGCGAAGTTCCTCGAAAATGTATGAAAAAATTAATAAAAATGGTTTTGATAAAAACAAACTACTTTGAAACGTCACTGGTAGCAATGGTTTTAAACTTAAGTGTATTTTGATGGGTACGGGCTTCGCCTTTTGAATGACAGGAAAACTCACCGATTTGAATTCGTGACATCGCGGGCGGTATAATTATGTAAATTCGAAATAACAAAACTTTAAAAAATCATAGCGATGATAATACAATACATAAAAATAATAAAAAAACGATCGTTTCGGCTTTCTTTGATAGTCTATTAGCATATAATAAAAAAAACCATTGAACTTCCTCATTATACTCTCGAGCGAAGCGCACAAGTGGAGAGTTCTGGACATAGTTTGTACGGACGAATAGTACGTGGAATAAACAGTTTGACGCGTACGGCTAAGGGCTAATTTTGAGACAGATTCGAGCGGCGTTGCCAGACTTACCGATTTTTCGGTAGATCTACCGATTTTATGAGCAATCTACCGAATTTGACGGAAATTCTACCGATTTTTAAACAATTTCTCATATAATAAAATACTTTGTAGAAATTACTCTATCTATGAAATTTTGATTTGTCCAATTTTTCGACACAATAGCAGCTACCTTCCCCCCCGCTAACGGCTTTTCGCGGACAATATTGGGAGAGTGAAATATTGAGGTTGGTAACTCTGGGCACCCCCCGCCTCCCCCCATGCTTGCGGCTTCTAGGGGATAATTAATCCAGATTCGGGCTATCTAGATGTCCAGTCAATATATCACGTAGAAAATAAATCCGCACATTAAATTTCGATATGTTACGACAACCTAGGTTTTTTTAAATGTAATTTATTAGGCACGTGTTCGGTTTTTCATTGTTTATTATTTTTAAAATTTTCAGAATCAAATCTACGCCGCACCGTGAGCATATTACTCGTTTTAATGGCCTCTCAGAAGGTTAACGGAAATTAACTTTTCTTCACTTGAAAGCTAATCTTGTTTTCTAAAAACATAAATTATCAGAAATCAGAGCGAAAAAACATTAAAATCGCAACTATTTTAAATGTATTTAGTGAAATTTATGATATTATTTGTCGCTAGCGTGAAATTTTCAAGGTCGAAGTACGATATTAGGGAATCGGTGATGGATTTCACTCATATTTTAAATTTATACATAGAAACTAGAAAGCTAAAGAAAAAACATGACGTTAGCACGAAGGATACTATTTCCATATGACATGAAAACGTAATATTACTACATTTTATTTTCACCTTGAAAAAATGAACGCATTTTCTCAAATGCGGTTTCAATGACCTTTGGAATTTATTTTTATAAGTTAATCGTAGCTCCCACTGGAAGATTATCTAACTGCTTAAATGTAGGGCAGAAAATCATCAACATCATCATCATTCCCCTTTCCGCACTCAAAGGTGCATACGGCACTGCATTTGTAAATCAAATGCAGCGTATTTTGATCATGCATTACGTTAAGGTAATGTGATCAGCCCTACGATTCAGGTGGGAGTCCAAGAACATTGAAAAATTGCAATTTAAATCAGTATTTCTGCCGTCCTCCAGTGCAGCATCTAGCAATTTTACGAATTTTTATAAAATACCAGAGTAAGTCTTTCACGGTCCATATCTAGACGAAATTCGTAAGTTTGAATACAAACGAATATTTTGTGAAACATTAACTGCCGAGCGATGCGCCGTGAGCCAGCGCGGCGTTGTCCAGACCCTTAGGGATTTATAGAGATCATCATCGTTTTTTTTCCCTTAATAAAAATAACGGTATTTTAAAAAAAGTTAAAATAATATTTAATATGTTTATTAAACTTCAGCTTAATGTTGGAAAAACAAAATACATGGAGTTAGGAAGGAAAAAGCCAAACCCAAGGATGAATGTACTTATTGATAATGAAACCATAGAAAAGGTTAATGAAATGAAATATTTGGGGATAAATACTTGATTCAAAATTGACATTAAATGCAAATTTTGAACACGTTAATGAAAAATTATCAAAAAAAATATTTTTCCTTAGTAGATTGAGAAATAAATTAAATAAAGATACTGCAGAACTAATTTACAAAACAATCATTCTTCCACATATAGATTACTGCTCAACAATATTATTTTTAGCAAACGAAGGAAATTTAAATAAACTAGAAATTTTACAAAATAAAGCGATGAGAATAGTTCTTAAGAAAAATAAATATAGCAATGTAAAAAAAATGAGAGATGAACTAAAATGGTTATCTGTAAGAAGGAGACTTAAATTTAATATGTTGATATTTATACATAAATTTTTTCACGATAAATTACCAAAATATTTTTAGGATAAAGTTGTCTTAAACAAAAATTGTCATGAATATGCTACTAGACAAAAGGATAAAATAAGACTACCATTATTGAAAAGAGCTGAGTCGCAAAATTGTTTGATGTATAAGGGTTTAAAAATGTATGATGAGATGCCTGAATGTATGAAGAATGAAAAGTGTCTGAAAGAATTTAAAAATAAATGTATAAGTTACTGTAAGGAAATGTAAATATATATAGATGATGTAAATGTACATAATAGTTTATATTAGTTTTAATATAAGCTAACTTAAGAAATAAATAAAAAAATAAAATAAAAAAAAATGTTTTTGTACCTGATTGTTTAAAAAAAAGTCTAAATACGTATATACACGATGTTTTAGGGCCAGCCCGCAAAACTTCACAGGAACATTCATGGTGGTAAACTTAAAAAAAAAATATTTTTTTTTAAATCGTTTTTTAAGGTTTTTTTTTATAATCTGAAAATGGAGAAAATACCTAATTTTTCGGACTAGCATCCCTCCCACAAACGCATACCTCTTCCCTGCCAGTCGCTTCCCTGGTCCGCGTCCGGTGCGTATCACTTCATTGGTAAAATACGTTTTTTATCTCATTTTTTTCTGTAGGAGATGGATTTGTGGAAGGGATGGTTGTCCGAGAAATCAAAGATTTACCCGTTTTCAAATTACAAAAAAAAAAACATAAAACTAGTCTTTGGAAAAAAATTGTCAGGATTGAAAAAAAGTTTACTACGTGGAATATTCCTCTGAACTATTACGGTCTGGCTCTGAAACACTTTGTATGTAAATTATTGTTTTACGCTTGTTCCAAAATGAGTAGATATCCCCAAAACTTATTGAGAATATTATATAAATTTTATGTATAAAATAATGTATTTCAAATAAAATAAAATTTGAAAATACCATTTCTAACCTACCTAGAAAACGAGCAAGTATAAGTTGGTAAATTATTGGTAAAATTCGAATGATCTACACGAATAAAATATTTGAAAACGGAACACGGTGATAAATTTTTACCGTCAAATTTTTGGTCACGACGCTTCAGTCTGAACATCGCCATGAACGATGACAGTAAATAGAATCAAATTACCAGTTTGCAAAAATTATATCTAATATTCCGCTACCGTTCTAAAATAAATATATGATAAAGCACACAAAGTTGCGTGATGTGGGTTTTCGGATCAATCGTTGAAATTATCCAGCAAACTTAAAATAAACGTATTGTTTTATATTATAATATTGTGATATTGTATTTTCCGGAAGTTTTCTTTACCGCTGTGGCGGGAAAGTCGCTTGTTTTGAAGGCTCGTCAGTCGCAAAATGGCGTCCTACGTAACAGTTTATTCCGACTTGTTGAGAGCGCATCCCATCCAGCCTAATACTCTGTAAGTTGTGCTAATTTATTCAATACTATTATTTTTTATATTTTGTTTTCGGGCGAATAAATCATATGTATTTATTCGTTTATTAACGGACATTGGCCATTTATACAATTTATGTAGTATTAATGCAACAATATAAAAATAGTTCAAAACATTTTTAAAAAAAGAAGCATTGACAAACATAAAGAACATCAAAACAAGATCTAGACTATTTATTTAGTGCTCGTTCAAATCGTTGTTAACTTGAACCGAAAAAGTTCAGATCTTGTCTTGAATTAACGATACGACAAAAAAGGGTCATTGGAGAATTAGGGCTATAGTTTATTCTATGCTGATCGATGAACAGTACTTCATTGTTTCTCAACCTGCAAGTTGGAATACGGAATTTTACCTGTCCCAGTAATGATGGCACATCGATTATTCCATTTCATATGCCGAACATACATATGGAGTCAATATTAATTTTACTTTTTTGTAGACTGGAAATATTTAACATTATTTCTACATCAGCATAAGAATAGTTACCTCTCTCTAGACCAAGCATCCACGCTACTTTTCAAAGCAAGCGATGTTGGACTGATTCAATGTGATTTATGCGATTCACATAGAATGGAGACCAGACCACGGAAGCATATTCTAGAAGAGGCCGAATATAGTTATGTGTGAAAAATATAACCAGAACCTTGGAAGAGTAACTGTTTTAGACTCGGTGGCTACTCTCGGGTAAAAATTCTTAAAAAGGAAATCGAGTGTAGATAAATCAGCCTCGTATTTTAATTTTTGGCGCTTTCCCTCCACGAATACCGAATAAAACTTCTCGTTACTATCCGTGGACCTTTTATAGACCCTATCGTATATACAGATCTGGTGGTTTTCAAAGGGAATTTGAAGGCTTGTAAATATTTTGTCATAATTTCGGCAGATATCGATTTTATCCCACTTAGTGAAGAATTTACTTTCCTCTTTTCCTCAACCCATTAAACATGTCTTACACAATGGAATTACTTCTCTAAAATACCGCAGAACGTTTGCGGACTAATTACAGTTATACAAAATTATTTTTAGTAATTGTTATTGATTAATTGACTGTCGATTGGTGTACCAATGCAGTGTCCCATGCACCATTAGGTGCGGAAAGGGAATGATGATGATGAGTTGACTGTACAGAATTAAGTCTTCTTAAGGGCTCTTGCCCTACGGGAAATTGGATATAAAAATGTTTGCTTACGCGCGGTGAAAATTAGAGCGTAAAATTGTACTACAAAATTTCTTAAAATGTACGAAAATAAAAATAAAAAAAAATTTTCATAAAAACAGATGACGTCACTAGTTCATATGAATCCAACCAATGATAAGAGAGTTGTAAAAGATTTCCGGTTTAAGGTAAGTCAACGGACCAATCGGCAGAACTGACCAAGAATAAGCGGACGAGATCTTGAAACGCCACACGCGGAGTAATATCAGAAATGCAAAACATACTAAAATCATGGCGCTAATAATACGAAACACCTTTTTTTTAAATTGGCTTAGTTAAATAGTCTTTTAACCTCAGAGTAATAATGCGCTAAGCTGTAGAGGCGCCCAAACGTAGGAAAACCATTCTATGACTATTGGGTATTAAGTTAGCTACAGTTCGCAGCAAAACTGTAAAACGGCTGTACTCAGGTCGAGAATTGCCAAATAGATATTAATTTGCATTGTAAATATTTTTTAATATGTACCTGTGTATTTATTACTGCAGGGTTATTCCAATTTATTTTTCTATAATTCGCCTATATTCGTTTTGTAAAACTGAAAATACATTTGTGTATTTATTTTTTTATTTATTTATTCATTTAATTCACAATATACTTATGTTACATTTATTGAGACATAAATCCCAACCAAAGTCCCGTGTTGAGTTTGTTTGTTTGTCCGTCACATCTCCAAAACGGCGAGTCGTAGCGGCCTGAAATTTGGACACGTTATTTTAGATGCGATTCCAAGGTTTAAAATTGCTTTTTTTGAGTAAAATTTGAATCGACCTCTACTCGATAAAAACTCAAACTTTATATGGATGCCTAGTGCGGCCCTGACATAATTCCCATAATCAACAGGCATTATCAACAGCAAACATACTTTAATTCACAAATGTATCTCCTAAATTGAGATAAATAGTACCTGAAGTAAATATGTTGATATAATGAAAGTTTTTAAGCAACATGATACACGTCTCCGGACAATAAATGCCAAAAATCAATGTAAATCATAGGAAAATATTCGAAATCAATTACCTGTAAAAACTGACTCCTTTAACACCTTTGACGCTCCTACTGCTGCAACCAAACATACTGCAATTCACCATAGTCGATTTTTATTTATTATAACGTAAATATCCAAGTTATTTACAAACAAAGCCAAGCACAGCTACAAAAGCATCCGATCAAACCGATATGTTTACGTTGTCAAATAAAACAAAATAGCCACCAATTGGTTTCTAACCAACAAAACAACATCGCTTGCGTTCTATGAAATATTGTGATAGGGCTTCTCTCAAGGTTACGCATCATTACTCTGAGCTTTTAACAGATAAAAAATATTTTTTAGAAACCACTAAACTTTCTCATTGTATGCATAAACATAAATGTTCCAGATGTGTAGACGGCACCACTAGCTTCTTCATGAACCGATAAGTAAAACATCATATGAGGGTACTAGAAGCAAACTTAGAAATCTCCACTAAAAACGAAAAATTAGTTATTGATGCCAAAATAAACTATACATAAAAACCCCACCTACCTAAATAACAGCGTAATTTAAAACCGTATCCAAATCTTGCAAAAACAGATTTCAATTATACTACTTGACTCCGCAAACTTAGCATTCCCCATCGAGATAGTGAAGTATAATTAGAAATCTCACAATTATTTTTTCAAAGCTTTTCGTAAATATCTTAGTAACTCCTTCAATGGAGATTTCTAAGTTTGCTTCAAATACCCTCATATTACAAATACGTTTTTCCATATTTCTTGTTCAGAATACAATAACTGTGTGAAAAATTTCAACGCTTATCAGTTCATGGTTTACTTCTTCGTTCTCATTCTCAAGGCACTCTCTTAATACCCATACACAATTCCTCTTTCTTCTCTAACTCATATAGTGTCCATGCGGCTCGACTGTGGAATCATCTCCCATCCACCATCAAAGATGTTACTACATTATCTCTGTTTAAATCACGTCTGAAGAAACATCTCCTTTCTCTTCCTTAATCTCTCCTCCTTTCCTTTTTCCTCTTTCCGCTTTTTTCCTTTTTTCCATTGAGTAATAGTTTTGATTTAAGGTAATTTATAAACAAATACGTTTATTTCTATTTTTATATATTTTTAACTTTTTAATCTTTTTTTTTCTGTTGAATATGTTCTGTGACTTGAATTATAAAAATGAAACTTTTATTTTATTGGTTGGTTGGAAGAAATTGCCATTTGGCAATAAGCCCGCAAATGTACAAATAACATTATGTACAAAAAGTTAAATAATAAAAAATAAAAAAACGAATTTGAAGATTCAGACTATACAAGTATCACTCTGACAGCATTAAAATTGACACTTAAAATGCATTATGATGGTTGATAGAAACATAAATATTTCTACTTTTTTTAAAGTCTCTTCCCCTGATTATCCTGTCTTTTCTTCATGCATCCCTGTCCGAATCCCGCCGTATTTACAGTCATAGTTATGTTTTTTTGAAAATATTTTCTTCCTTTTTTAACGTTATATTTTGCATTAGTCGAGACTTTTAAACCAGGGACTGAAATTACACAATAAACTACCAGACAAAACTAAAAAGTAGATTCGGACAACCTTTACGAAAGATGTTAAAAATACTATTATTAACAATGTAATCCGTAAGGGTTTATGAATAAATAATTTTAAAATTATTATTTTTTAAGTTTGCATAAAATGTATATGCATTTCGTTCCTTTAACACTTAAAAGGCTATGCTTAACAAATCCTTTACACACGGTGATGTAACATCGTTAAGCAAAAGACAGAATCTTCTGAAGTTCAGACATTTAAAAAAAACAGAAACATAATTCGTTTTCCATAATTTATAAAAAAATAATATAATTTAAGCATATTGAAGAAAAATAAATAAATAATCATCAATGGAATAGCTGGCTGGGGGGATTGTGCGGCATCCATTTTAAAGCCTCTCATAATTTCACAGAAATTATTATTGAGAATAATATTCAGGCGCCCTCCAACATACCCGTCAAAACAGTTGTTCCAATACATGAAGGTGCTGGATATGAGACAACTGTACAAAAAACTGGACAAAAGAAGCACTTACACACTTCTGGTCAAACAATAAGGAGAGGTCTCAGCAAAAGTATATATGTGAAAAATATTAGGTAATATATAGTGTAAATAGTGAATATAATTAATGAAAATGTACATATGAAACAGTGAATATTATAAATTAGGATATTAAGTGTATAATAGTGATAACTAATGTTAGAATAAGTATAGATGTAAATATTGTGTTGTAAATAAATATTAGACTCTGTTAATCATAGAACTAAATAAAATAAATAATAAAAAAAATAAAAAATGTCCGTAAGAGGTTTTCTTTGACTTTGCTCGGATACATCTGTCATTTATCGCACCGAGAGTGTTCAATATTTCGGAAGAGCGTATCAAGCGCTCAAGGACAAAAACTATTTTCAAGAAAGTAGTTATGGACTGGATTTTCCTTAGTGGGAGGGATTTGAGTAGGAAACTCCTTATTGATTTTCCAAATGTTTTGAGTTAACTGTTTACCATATTGATGTGCCGTATATATATATATATGTATTAAAAAAAAAAATGTTTCTGGTTCTATATTTGTGGTGATATACTCATGTGTCTGTGTCAACTAATTACTAGTCCCATCTCAACACAGGACTTTTAGTCCCACGGAGTTGTGACTTATGTCTCAAATAATGTTTAATAAACCTATGTATGTAAATAAATAAATAAATAAATACGCCAGTCATATTTATATCAACTAGCGTGCACTCCCGCTTACTGCTGATAACCGACTGATTGAACGAATTTCTTCTTTCATTTTTGCCTCTTTCACACAAACGCTGGCTACAGAACAGCGTCTCTGTTTTCCTTGTTGTAAGTTCTATTCTCGTGCGCTTTCTTATACAGTAAAACAGATGCATTGTGGTTTTGGCACAACTTTTATTTGTGTAATTATTCTTCAAAATAAATCTCATTAAAATCACGGTTTATGAAATCTGAAAATTTAAAAGAGTAGCTCGTTTTATTGACAAAAAACATTGCTTTCAAAAAACATTGTCTTCCTAGTGAAACCGATAGAAAGACCCATTGTCTTTTAAATCGGGTTGTGGTCCCGTGGCTAGTGTTGCGGACTCACTGGCCAGAGGCCCGAGGTTCAAACCCCACTCTACCCCAACTTGATTTCCAATTTCTAATAGTGAGTTATTTACAACTCGTTGAAATTAATATATTGAAAAACCAAAATTGATATATTCGTGTAAATTATAAGAACGCTAATATTTCTTGTAAAAAAAATTGGTTTTTCAAGTATTTGAAGGGAGTACTTTTATACTCGTACTTTAACTTATGCGCTTTGGAATGCGAACTAATTTTCTTTTTAGTTTGAGTGTGTGCTGTATTGGCTGAATTTTTCGAACGTTTCCTACAGTGTAAAGGGGTTTTGTGTCGTTGTTTATTTTGTTTTTATTACTTAGTTCGTCTTCCTTTGGTCACAGTCTTAATTTGGTGTAGTGACCAAGACGCCTGACTCACACACGGAAGGTTCCGGGTTCGATTCCCGGTGAGAACAAAATAATTAAATGTGATGTTTCTCAAGCTTGGGTGTTCTGTGATGAATTTCATCACTGTAATTGGGCCTCCTGGCCTGATTGATGTGGTGCAAAAAAAAATTCAATTTGGATTTCTTTACTATGCAAAACAACCGACACCAAATTTAAAAAATTCAATACTAGTTCCTACATATCAAGTATTTTATTTTAATTAATACGGAATTCTACGAATTTACCACATCTGATAAAAATGCTAAGAATATTATTTTAAAAATATTGATTTTCAGATGCCGACCGGAAAACAGGTATGCTGACGTTAAAGGAAATTGGCTGAAAGATGGCGGAAAGCAACTGGAGGTAATCATTTAGTTATTTTATTAATATTTTAATTAACAATAATATCTTGATTAAAATCCACTCCGTCATTACATAATAAGTATATTCTTTAAAACGTCACCAGACCGAAGATTCCCGTCCGATTGCAAAACAAATATTAATCTTGTTTTATTTTTAACAAAACATCAATTTCTAAAGAAAATTAATGCAAAGTTTTGATTTTAAAAAAAGATATACGGCTTGTGTTGAAAGGTTAGACATATTACATGTAATATTTATCAAAATATCATCATTTAATAAGATTTATAAAAGCCCACCCAAAATAATGTCCGATGTATTTATTTACTATTTACATAATAGTACAGAAAAAAATGATATTGGCCGCATCTCTGTATCACATAGTATATGTGATACATAGATGCGTCTTCTGAATCAAACCACATCCTTGAAATAGAAAAGGTTCAAAAGCGATTTTTGCGATACTTATATTTTAAAGAAAATAATAATTACCCATTCATTGTATCCATCATTATTTCTAGCAGGGGTGCTTGATTATAACACCCTCGAATCTCGTCGTCAAAATTTTCTTGTAAAACATTTCTTTAAGCTGATTTCTGGAAGTATATATCGTGAGTATACAAGGAAAACCAGCTAACTGCAAAAAGCCAGTTTTGCGTAAATTGAATTTTAAAGTTTGGTTGTTCATTAAAAATCAAGTTTCGTTTTTTTTTTTAAATACTTATTGTTTATTATTCATGAAACATATTTCAATAAATATCAGAATTTATATGAAATAAAAAGCTATAGAATTTTAAGAAAAAAATAATTAAGTAAGATAAGAAAAATAAAATCCGCATTTAGCTGATTTTCCTTGTGAAGAAATTTGTGCTGGTTGAGTAAGCCGGCGACATTGTCTAACTGAATTTGAGTTGTATCAAATTCAACACTGTCTTTATCTTCAGACAAAGCTTTTGTCGCATTAGCGGAAGTGGAAAGACTCTTCTACCAATGATGGAATTCTTCGGGAATGACTCCTGTTTTGTATAACTTTAATAAAAACCTTGGATGAACGAAACCAGACAAAGACAATTAACCGTTTTTCTTTGTACATTCATTATTAAAAACATAAACATCAATTGAAAAATAATCACTTAAGTGATTTTCTTTGTAAACATTTGAGAAGAAATGCTATATATATGTTTTTACTCGTTCTACAATTGTCTGAAACTCAGTTAATGGCGGTAATATCATTTAACCGAGTTTACCTGTAGATAGAGGATAAAAATTTAAAGTTAATGGTATTCATAACTCAAATATGCCAACAACGTAGTTAACCAGTTTTCCTTGTATACCCACGATATAATCCAAATATAATGAAAGAGATCAATTTGTATGTTCCCGATAATTATACGAGAACGAGATCTCATGCACAGTTTTACACACATTTAGAACCCATACAAATGCAAGTCAGAATTCACCTATTAATAGGCAATTCGATTGCTGAATACGGCTTCTGCGGATGATTTGGATATATTTTTCTGTACATATTGGCAGTTTAGCAGCTATTTGCTTTCTATTCATTAACTTCTAACTTATATTTACAGTCTGCATTACGTGATGGGTTAAACGCCCATGCAGACTACATTTGTCAAATAAATATATATTTTATTTTAATAGAAAAGTCGAGATCCGCGCATTATGTGAGGCTGAGATTAGCACAATCGACAAAATCAAAGGACGCCCAATAAAAGGCTAAAAATATTGCGAATGTTGATGGATGCAGAAAACAAGGAAGACCGAGAAAGACATGGCATGCCCAAATCATTTATTTATATATACGCCCAGTGGGCATATTTATGAACACATTTATACATGGAAAATTATTATTAAAAAATTAGAAAGACTCAATGGTTTATAGTAGACTTTGTGGGAGTGGAAGCGGGAGAGGGGTGATTATAATTCAATTTGATTCAGTGATCGTTTGAAAGAAGACAACTTGTTATCAAAGAAATCAAGACTGGTATGTTTGTTGGCAGACCTAAGAATTCTGGGCTTAGGGTAATGTAAACCATAGTTAGTTCTATGGTTATATGTATGAAAGAGTAAGTTTTGTCTGAGGTTTCTAGTTGGGATATTTAATTTTATTGAGCTCAGTAGTTCAGGCGCATCAAAGAGTGAGTTGAGAATTTTAAATGGGACTATAAGGTCGGATTTATTTCGACGGTCTTGAAGAGAAGATATATTCAAGGTAGTTTCTAACTCATTATACGTAAATAGGCCTCTGGATAAGCCCAACCTCCAGCTTATCTTTCTCAAAAATCGATGTTGAACTGATTCAATATTCTTGATGTGAACATCATAATATGGAGACCAGATAACAGAGGAATACTCTAGGTGCGGGCGAACTAGGGAACAGAAGAGAGTTTTAAGGCTATTGATATTTTTGAAGTCAGCTGTGCTTTTGTTAATAAATCCAAAAAGTTTTAAGGATTTATTGATAACATGTTCAATATGAATTGCAAAAGAAAGTTTAGTGTCAAGTATAATACCTAAATCTCGTATACTAGACACAGATGATAATATTTCATCGTTCAGTGAGTAGTCGTATATGATTGGATTGTTCAGACGAAAATATCTCATAACCTTGCACTTATTTAAGTTGAGATGTAGATTTTTGGATAAGCACCAGGTGCTAAAAGACAATAAATCAGATTGTAATAGTGAACAATTGGAAGGGCTGTCAATCTGTTTGAGAATTTTAGTATCATCAGCAAACAGCTAAATTGACGAAGTAAGAAAAGTATTTTTTATATCATTGATGAACAGATTGAATAGCAAAGGAGCAAGGTTAGCACCCTGTGGTACACCTGAAGATACATTAATACTGTTTGAGATGGAATACAAATCATACAAATACATGAAGATGGACATGTCAAAATTCAAAATAATCGGCGCGCGTCCATGAGAAGATGTATGAATGCAGAGAAAGCGGGGTATGTATGCGAAAACAGAGTGATATGCCGTTTTATCATCTCTGGCAACCCCGGGAACACGCCTGATGGCGGCTCGCCTACAGAGAAACTGCGTGATGGTTTATTTATATATTTATTTTTTTATTAGTGTATACACGGCACAAATGCATTTTATAAACATAATCATAAATACAATTTACATACCGTGTTCTATTACAAAATTATGAAATAATATAATAACAATATAACCATACATATTACACAGTTGTTTTATAAATGTTCTATATAATAACTTCGGGATTTCAATACTTAACATACTAAGTTAGAAAAATATTTAAAAAAAAGATAACGCGGTATATTCGAAATAGCAAAAATCATAAATCATTGATTTGTTGGTATTGTTGCAATGTATATTGAATGCCCTAGGAATAATACTAACTGTATCCTGATAAGAGCTCAAGGGTTCTCAACCGTTTTAATATAACTTTTTTTTTTAATATATAAAAATTTAAATTTGAAAAACTAAAAAATTAAAAAACAAAAATCTAATCGTGCGTTTATAAATATATTTGACATGTATTTATTTATACACTTTTTTTCTTTTTTTTATAAATAAACATAAATACTTTAACATCAGTCAAAATCCTAAACTATTTCTTTAATAGCAAGTTTCAACTTCCTTTGGCTAATGTGAAAAATGTCAATACAACTGATCTGGTTCCCTAGACTGTGCAATCTTGAAATAGGTGAATTCATAGCATAATCAATAGCAGCAATATCTATATGAAATGGGACATTATGTCTAGTAGTCCTAACAGGTATTCGGAGTTGAATCATGTTTGGCAAGTCAAGAGAGTCCAACATGCCATTTATTATCTTAAAGAGAAACATTAAATCACTCAGTTTCCGTCTTCTGGATAAACTTTCCAAATCAATTGTGTTCATTAAAAAGTCATTGTTTAAAGATTCAATAGGAATAGGTAGCTTGTAGTTGATAAAACGTAAAAATTTTATCTGCACTCTCTCAAGTTTTAACGAATGAACTCCGTAAAATGAGCTCCAGATACTTGAATTGTATTCAAGTATACTCCTGACAAGTGATACATACAACGTTTTGAAAGATAAAATTGATTTGAAATCTTTGACTGTTCTTAAAATATAACCTAACGATTTCATTGATCTATTATTAATTTCATTAATATGAGGTATAAATCTCAGTTTATGATCAAATACGATACCTAGATCCTTGATTTCAGATACCTTTAGTCAGACAAAATAAAATATTAAAATTGGACAACATAGAAATCTTAGAAATTAAAAAAGCGATTCATAATAAGAAAACAATAATTAATAACCAAATAAACAATATTTCTTTAAGTCCTCTCCTGGCTTACTTCGAAAATAATAATATCTGATTACCACCCGTGTAAGAAAAAAAACACTTGATTTATTGGGTCCACGTGTAGTATTTAGTGAACATGATAGAAATAAAATAAAAAGGAATCAATTCATTAGTTACGTAAACCTTGACAAAGAAGCTTGTTTGCTTTGAAACCAGTCGGTGAAAAATAAAAATTAGTGGTTAAAAACAAAGTTGTATAATAAATTATTTTATGGTCTTTTTTTTACTTTTTTCTCGTTCATAGGGAGAATTTCGAAATAACAGTCATGTTAGATATTTACATATAAATAAAAAGTAGGATATTGACTAAGTTAGTAACATCGGTTATCCGTGCATAGTTATTTGCTTCCCCGATATTTGTGCGGTGCACGAATGTCGTTCATTTGCACGCTACTGTCACCCTCACCTCACTATGGTACCGTCTACCGCTGGCTGCATAGTCACCCGCGGACTTATTGCAAACTACAAGATAGCAGTGGTTTGTGATACTTTAAATACAAAATAAATAGAAAAACAGGCAACGGTAGATCAGGCTTTCTTTAAAATGCACGTATAGACAATTCAAATGTAATTAATTTGCAATCGAGATACGCTGCATTTCGTCCACAATCGGGTGTGTATTAGGCAGCTTGGTAACTAGGATCACAAGCGCCCCTGGCAAGATTTAATTTTCCGCCCCCAATACTTATTTTATTATGTATTTTATTTAACTCTTTATATACACGTACAGTTTATATACATATAAGAGTGGGTATATTGCCGCAAGGCAATTTCTTCCTACCTACCCAAACCGTTCAGTTTGAGAAAATTACAAGTACATGGACTTATTGAATCTTACAATTTTTTCCAAAAATTAAAAACAAAGATTAACAAAATAAAAATATATAAAAATTAACACTAAACTATGAAGAGAGGTAAGTGGATGGGAAGGAAAAAAGAAGGATAAATGAACAATTTAAATATTTAGATAGTGACATTTCAATCTTGACTTAAATGTAAATTAAAAAGGGGCGTCTCTAACATATATTGAATATATTGAACAGCAAAAGATATCAATAGAGCTAAATTGATTAATTAACCATATTAGAAAATGGGATATAAGTTGTAAAAGAACTCGGACCTACATAATACATATTGTGAGTCGACAACACTATCACGGGACACTGTCATCATTATTTCCTCATCCGAACCGAGTGCTGTATAGGGCACTGCATTAATACACTAATTGCAGTGTTCAAACCTTATTTAATTAATATTTTATGTCAACCTTGTCGATAATCTAGCTCAAGAACTTTCCGGTGGTTGCTCACTATTCGAACGGCACAAGGCGGTTTTTTTTTTTAAATTAGTTTTTAAAATTGCATTATCTGCACTGTCGGCGATTGTCTTGTAGTTCTCGCGACGAATTGGCAAAGTTAAAATGTGGATAGGCAACTAATAATGGTGACTCTAGGCCAAGGTTTGAAGGCTAACGTGAATGGGTTGTTTTAATTAAAACTGATTCGAATACCGATGGAAACTTTTCTAGTTAAAATGTCAGTCCTTTTGTGAATACTTTTACTTTACATAGTTAACAGTTTGTTAAAACAAAATAGTTAACTTTCAACAAAGAAAGTCGTGGTATGGGATATGACAGCATATAATATCTTTGATGGGCGGACATAAAAGTATAACAGCATTTTTGTTCATTTTGTGATTTATATGCGAAAATGTTCCTTGTACATGTCTGCATCAATGGTATTAACAGTACACTTCTATGACTACTCAAAACATAAGTAAACAACTTTGTGTTTAAATTAGTAATGTATCCAAAATAAAACAAGTTTATTGGATTATAATTCTACTTTAATTTTTTATTAAATACTAGCTGACCCGACTGACGTTGTCCTGCCCGAACGCCGGCGTCGGCATGCCTTGGAAAAAGACTTTTCATTGATAAGTAGGTACCTAGATACTTGTTTGTAGTTAAATTCCATAACTAAAAAATTTCAATATTAAAAAAATATTGAATTGAAGTAGGTACTTGTTTATAGTTGAATTCCAAAACATAAAATAAATATTTTTTCAAATATGGCATTCTTTTTGCAAACGTCAAAGTCCGGTCTTCTCACCAACATAGGGGTGTACTTATATAGGAATACGATTTAAATGAATGTTTTGAATTTAATATTATTCTAGTATTACCAAAAATCCAATAAAAATAAATAAATGGGTAAAAATTAAAAGAAATTTAAGGAAAGAATAATGCAAAATGTAATTTAAGGATGCAAAAGAATTATGCAAAAAATACACAAAATGAGATCCACAAAAAACAAACGCTGTTTGTAAACATTCAAAAACAAACTTTTTTTATACACAAAAAAAAACAACATCTTTCCATTTTTTTGCAAATGCATTCTCATCGAATTCAACCCTAATAGATCGATGAATAAAACATTTATGCTCCTAATTTATTGTTTACATATTCGATTGAAGATTTTAATATCTACGAGCACGCGCGGTGCAAAGACCTATATTTCTCTGAAAACCGCACGTAAATCGGTTAAGCCGTTTAGGAGCAGTACGGTGACATCACACGTACAGAGAAATTATATGTATATAAAGATACAAAGGGTATATTGTGACGCATTTCGTCTTTTTAGGACATTTTTAAACAAACTAACTTAAATATTTACAAAGTTTCCTTATATACTAAAAATATTTGCTATTTTATGTTTGTGGATTTCTATACAAGCCAAAATAAGTAGAGTAATTAAAATTCAATTATGGTATACTGAGTATATTAGAGGAACATTTTGGTTATGTTGGGGAAAAACCTTCCATTATTTAAAAATATTTGAAAGGGTATGATATGGTATGAAAATTAATATTATAATTATAAAAATATTTATTTCATTTATACAGGTTTATTTTGAAAATTATTGTTGAAACTCTACATTGGTGTTTTACACAGGTTTCATTAATGTTTAATGACAACTAAGGTAAAAATACATTCAGATTGTATAAAATTATTTCATTTTAATTTAATTGATTGGGAACATGACCAGTTTTTATATATTTAGTACGTATATAATAAAAAAATTATTATACTCGTACATTATATGAAATAACAAATTTACAATTACAAGATTACAATTATAAATAATTCAGTTTTTATTTTCTGAAAATATTAAGTAAAGGTGAATTAACTAGGTTTAACTGTTCATTTATAAGTATATTAGCTGGGTTATTGTCATTTTTTATTATTTCTAGCTGTTCTAACAGATTGAGTCTATAGCCTTTATTTTCTATGTGTCATGGTTCAGGTTTAAATTTGTTTGTCAAATTATGTTTGTTATTAATGAGGTGTTTTGCAAATTGGGATTTTTCAGGCTTTTGTTTAATGAACGCACTTTTATGTTCTTTGAATCTTATATTAAAAATCTGTCTGATTGACTAATATAAATGGAATTTTAATTACTCTACTAATTTTGGCTTGTATAAAAATCCACAAACATAAAATAGCAATTATTTTTAGTATATAAGGAAACTTTGTAAATATATAAGTTAGTTTGTTTGAAAATGTCCTAACAAGACGAAACGCGTCACAATATACCCTTTGTATATTTTATAAAAAATAAAGTAGAATTATAATCCAATAAACTTGTTTTATTTTGGATACATTACCAATTTAAATATGGAATTCTACCAATTGTCTGCATACACAATAAATAACTTTGTGTTTAACGAACTTTGGTTTTAATAAAATAAGTATGCACATTTGTGTCATTATTTTAGTGGCAAAAATACGAGTAGTACAAGATGGTCTCAGTCAGTAATACAAGTAGACATATTTCTATCATTCATTGAGTGATACAAATAGTATTAGTTAGTTCTAGTAGTATAAGTAGACTCATTTCTGTCCCATCTTTAATGGTTCAAGTAGTATATCTGGAATATTTCTGTTATTTGTACAAATTACTTGAATTATTTTGCAAAATATTAATTCTGTAGCTATATATGTAATTGGGTTTATAATTACGTTTTTATACTGTCCTAAAAAGTTGTACTTTAGAATTTATACGATTATGTCCGCCCATCAAAGATATATGTAGTACCTATATGTCATATGTAGTTAGTATTCGACCTCTTTTATCTTACGCCAACTAAAGAAATGTTCGGTAGTCAGATGGCAGAAGAGACTAATGATCAGAAGAGCTGAAATAAGACTCAATTTAAATTGAAATTTTAATAATTATAACTCTTGACAACTAAAAAACTGAAAAAATTGCAGATGGTTCCTTGTGCCATCTGACCACCTTGTTTAAAAAAATAACAATTTAACTCAACATTTTAAACTAGAATCTTTAAAATGTATCCATAAATAAGTCACTTATGTAATTGTGGACAAAGAACTAAAACTTTAAAAAACTGAAAACAGACACAGACGAGAATATCAGAACAGTACTTATTGTTTATTTATTTACTTAAAGACAGCTTGTTTGGTCAGCTCAATACCTTTCAGGGGTACACGGATAACAGAGGTAATTGGAGTTTAGTGGACTGGATGGAAATTGTTACTCACTTTTAAAGTTCTTCCGATTGTTTCTTGGCACGGATACTGGTATCGTGTAGATGATGATGACCTGTATTATTTAGGCTGTTTATATAACACTTAACTTCACTTTGTACGAAATATGGCGACGCAGAATATGATAAAGATTCATCAGAGACAACTTTTCACATGTGACTTGCTTACAGGACGGTAGAAGCACAAGAATTTTAAAATAGGAAGGATTTGGGAAGGAACAGGATATTTACTGTCTTAAATGAGTCGCCAGTATAAAAAATGCAAAATCGGTACCTAACACAGCTTATTACACATTATTTGATACTTAAGTCCCAACTCCGTTTATGAGTTTTTGAAAGAACTGGTTGAACCCTTTCAAACCAAAATGTTGTCGTCCAGTACCAGGCATAATATTTTACTCTAGATTTTATTACGTACATAAAATAACGCGGATGTCTCTTCTGATTGAGAGTAGTTAATTAGTGTGTTTATGTATAATAATAATAATTTGATATAATAAAAATATTTCTAAACTCTTTAGGTGATGTGGAACGACGAAGAACGCGCGGCGTTCCTTAGGAGAGCCAACAAAGATTTCTTCTGGACGTCAACCTACACTGACCACTATTGCAAGGATATTCTAAATGCGGGTTAGTTTGTTCACCATTACAAGATATGTATAGATACCATTTTTTTTATTTTATTTTTTTTATTAATAAATTTCATAAAAGGTACATTTAAAAAAAAATTATATACATATCTACTTTTACACATCTAGTAAATGTTATCACTGTAACTCTCCAAAAAAAGAAACTAGCTCTTGTGCTTGGAGAGTGGCTTACACTGTTGTTGTTGTTTATTCATAAGAGTTTATATAATTTTAAATACGAGTACATAAGAAAAAAAATACAAACATGGGAAATAAAAAGAAAAAACATAAAACAATAACACATTCATACTAATTAAAATTTAGTGTAGTTTTTACACGTGTTCAAAAAATTTCTTTAGATTTACTTTAAATTTATTTGTTGATATATTATTTTTAATAGTTTTTAGTTCATTGGGAAGATTATTATAATTTTTTACACCTTTGAAGACAAATCTATTTTGACCATGACTTGTGTAGAATTTAGGAATTTGAATATTATATTCGTATTATTTACATAAGTAAATATGTATCAATAATATATACGTAAAGTATGTACAGCGTATCATCGTCATCGTCATCGTCAACATCGTCATAAACACAATTTTAGTAAAAAAATGTACAGTTAATTATTTTATTACAAATTAACGTGACTTTATTTGAATTAATTTCCAATACACTTCTCTTTTGTTATTTTCAGTCATTTCTAATTGTTTTTCATGCTCAATTTTCGTCTTTTTTATAAACAGATTTATTTATTTATTATTTTTTTTGTTTGTTTATAATAAACAGTAGAGGTAAAATAGAGTATTTAAAAAATAAATGATAATTACATAGCAATGAAATACATATTAACAATAAAAATAGTAAACAAAAAATCCCACAATGGCATGGCCTATTTGTGGGTAAACAAGAAATGAATGAATGAATTTTTGCTCCTATAATAAATAAACAGGTATAATATTTTTGTGTCATATAAGAAAAAGAAAAGAAATTATTGTACAAAAGATTATGAGGTAATTTTTTATTTTATAATAATTAAAAAGAAAATAAAAAAAAACATAAAAATATTCCTTAAAGGGCAACAAAATAAATCATAGAAAAAAAAGAGTTGGTTTTTTTAGTTTGAATCCTGGATAGTGCGTGTTTTTTAAGAGAAGGAAAATTTTGAAAGTTTGGGATCAATGAAATATTATCAGTAAAAAAAGAATTTAAAAAATTTGGCCAATAAAATATGCATGTCTGTGTGCTAGCCTCGTTTTACAATGTGGTATTTCTAACACACGATTCCTTCTTTGGATTGATAGTAAAAATACTGCATCAGATACTGGATTTGATCCTTAAAATTTTAAAATGGAATATTAATTTAATAGTTTTTTTTTCATTGAAATATTCCATTATATTCTTAGAAAATCATTAACTTAAATGTATCAAATTGTTTCATTAAATAAAAAAATCATTTAATAAAACGGATCACAAAGATTCGCTGTAATTTTTAAACCATTATCATTAGGTTCGCTTAAGAAAATCATTTTATATTAACTCTACAGTGCTGTGCAAGCCTAGAGGCCGAAAATCTACAAAATGCGTCAAGAAAAACAAACCCGTGTCCAAAGTGGAACCAAAAAAACATGCCGAACCTCAAGATAGGGACTCTGATAAGAAAAAAGAAGAAGAGGAAGCAGAGGCACTTAAAGCCCCCAAGGCTAATGAAGAAAATGAACTTATGAAAGCCATGAGAGGAGTATTTGAACGGGACCCCAGCAGACTCGTCAGGCAGCCATTGGACACGCACAAAAGAAGTAAGTAATTTTACGTCATTTACGTTGTATTACTAATCATTTATTTAATCACAGACAATAGTGCATTGAGCACTACATAGGTACTTAAATTTAAGCGTGTCTAGATCATTTTTGTTGCACGTAAGGTAATGCGATAAGTCTTCAAGGCCGCTTACGCGTAGACAATACAATATTGTTTTGTCCCAGAACTCCACCATTCTACATGTGTAAACGGTAATTTGTAGGACAAAACATTGTCCCGAGACGTCACCACCGAGATAGACGGGCAGAAACAATGATTACCAAAAAAAATCTTTCTAAAATGGCGGCAGAAAACAATCCTTTTTTATCTAGTTCGTCCCAATACATTTTGGTATATAATTAATAAAAATATTTTTCGTGAATTCGTCCGTAACAAGCACCGTCGTGTATTCATTTTCGCAGCCCTCACGTGTGAACTGCGGTTGAATTGTCGTATTGTCCTAAGGTTCTGTCCTGCTCGGTCGAGGCTGCTCACGGAGCTGGGACAAGACACTATTGTCATATCTATTCTATTGTCTACATGTAAACGGCACTTTACGGTACCAGTCAAGGGACAGTAAAATCTTGCATTGAAGGGATCCAAAAACTCAACTTCCACACGCTGCTGTTGTAGAGTCTAGCAGCTCAATCACAATGGCCGCACTTTACCGACCCGATAAAAAATATTCTTATGGTTCAAGTGTTGGCTAAGGACTTTTAATCGATGTGATAAACATCTGTTATTGGCGCACCTTGAGAACTCTCTGACATCTGCGCAACAAGAAAACTTAATTAAATTAGTGCTTTAGAATACAAACTAAAGTATCTTAAGAATCTTAACTTGGGATTATTATAATTCAACCGATGATAAGTGAGTTGTGAAATATGTCCGGTTTGCTTACCGTAAACGGACCATTCGGCTGAATTGACAAAGAATAAGCGAAACAGAACGTCTGACGTCATACACGGAGTTATTTCAGGTATACAAAAACTTAAAAAATCATAGCGCTGATAATACAGTGTAAAAAATTAAAAAAATATTATTTTGGCTTAGTTTTTTTATTTTTTATTTAATAGCATAATTATACATTTTTACAATTTAAAAAAAAAATTCCCTTGTTATATTTTTTACTAAAACTAAAATACCACCAAGCCACTTTTTGTAGCTTGTTAGTGAAGATTTTATAGTCAAATTAACAAATAAAACAAATCCATTGAACTTCCTCATTAGGATATTCCTAAAAGAAATTCCACTGCCATGAAGTATATCAATATCTGTAGCCCAATTACAAATAACTATCAACGTGCTAATAAACGACGTGATAACAATTTCTCACCATGGTTGTTTATCGTATTCGCGATCACAAAGGAACATCCATGAACACCTAATATTGAATGTCCAAATATTTACGTTTCGCGACGTATAATCCCTCTGCACAATCACATATTTGAATTTAACCGGTGTAAATATGGAAAATATTCCAAAACTGCTATTTATATTTATTATTTATCATGCTATTTATTGCATTTATTCGGCGGTTGGCAAGCCAAATGTCAAGAAAAGCAGTCGCCATAGTAATTGTTATATTATTGTAATGTTTTGTATCAGATACTACTTACTATTTTGCAAATGCAATATATTGTATTATTTTTTATAGTAAACGCCGATTTTTCGCCAGTGAACTGTATTTATTTACAAGGAAAACAAACCGACACGAGCGTTGACGTAGAGATTACACACGCGTTGACTTGTGACTGCGATAACTTAAGCATGTTTATTATTGTTCACTGTGATCGCTCAAATGCTTAGTATGTTTTTAAGCACGTCGATAGTTATTTGTAATTGAGCTACTGAGGCGATACGGTTGAATAACAAGATTGCTCTACCTACCGGCATAGCTATTGGCAGGTTGGTTCCGCATCGCGGTAGGTAAAACAACCTGTGTTGCCTTTATCAAAGACAAATACACCTAATTCATTCAGAATATCCGAATTATGTATGCGGCCACCAATCAGTTGGAAAATGTGAACACCCAATTTAGGCAGTGGCTATATTAAGCCTTTGTTCCCCGTGGCATGTGACATTTTGCAAGGGGGTGGGTAGGCGGCGTCTATGTCCCCTTGGCCGGATGGGGTACCTACCTACCCCAGACACGTAAAGGTCACCAGAGATAATTCCGTCGTTATTCCTTTGTTTGCCGATTTGAGCGTTTATGACTATCGATCAGGTGTCTCTAGTTGGATTGAAACATCGCCTGACAAATGTCGATGCATCAAATGAGTCATGCTCGTATATTAGGTGCTTATCTATGAAAATGCCGCTTAATATAGAAACATACAGTTTTTTTTTGTAAGAAAATTATATACTGAATTCATCGAAAATTGTCTATCTATAATCTTGCTATTTTAATTCAAATTCATTTTTCATCATCGTCATTTCCTTTCCGCACCCAATGGTGCATATGGCACTGCATTGGTACACCAATTGCAGTGGATCTTGATAATTTTTGTTACGTGAAGGTAAGATGATCAGTCTGACTCTTATTTTCTTTATTTATTTAACAATTTATATACATATAAGGGCGGGCATATTTCCATTCAAAATTTTCAGGCGTTGCCTAGTATGTAGGTGAAATAATTCAATTAGACGAATCTCACCCGCATAAATAAAGGTTTCAGCTCTTTAACTTCACAAACATCAACAGATGAAAGAATTCAAAGAATATGGTTGTTAAAATATGAGCAGAATGGTGAACGTTACACAGTGTGTAAAGTGGCCACTTAAACCAGCCAATGACAGGTCATAAGCCCTGTAGATGCCTAGACTTCTATATTACCTTTTCTGAAATGTTCTTCATCTCTGTTGTAATAAGTTAAAATATTTGTATGTAAGATATTTCTTTTTAAACTAATACGGTGCTGAACGCATGCTACCTATGTTTGGTGCTTACCTATGAAATAGAAATTCTTACATACTGGCCAATTCGAAAGTTGCTTACTTTCGTTTGGACATGAATTCCAAATCAAGGACTTTTGTGAACAGAAAATGCATCAATCAACTACAAACAATTAAATAAGAATATATTCATTCGTGTTGGAGAGGGTTCAGAAAAAAATATCTAAAGGAGTATGATAGTAAGCCGTGGCTCTATCTCACCGCATTCATTTTAGACATGTTTAGGACTCCAACAGTTTGCAACTTCGAGGTTATACTTAAACCCAACCTTATGAGAGGTACCATCGAGAACTCAGCCGTTTTAGAAAGCATCAATTTTTATGTTCCTGGTGGATATCTCCGACAGCGTCAGCACAGGCTGTTTTACCTCCTGGCTTCCAGAACCAGCCTGCCTCTGGTTATGTCAATTGGAAGCACTGTCGGATTAAGCTGAACATGATTGCTTTGGAGACCAACGTCTTTCACATTAGTGAAACTTGTTGACTTAAAGATTACATATTGATGTTTTTTGTTGATATTTCTTGATAAAACTCCATCGTTAATGATTATGATAAAATTATAAATAAACTTATCAATGAAACTTCTTGGTTTAGTTTTACTTTTTATTATTTTTTAACTTCCCTGTCAAAAATCAAGTATTGTGCTAACTTTATCTGTTAAAATGTATATTTCCCACTCTGTAGTATTTCGCCGTGTGTTCTTTTTCTACCTTTTAAATAATAAAAACTTAATCCCAATTTCGGTCCAAAAACTCCAAAAAATTAACTGTTTAGCAAACTAGTTGTAAATATTTATGTTTCTGTCCCCTGTTAAAATAATTATTTGATCTTATCTCCAAAATATGTTGAGAATAGTATAAAAACGGTAAACGTTGTAAACAATTCACCAGTCTTGAAGATGCCTACTTAGGCGAAAGCGCTCGTTGGTCAAAATAATAAAAAGTCAAACTCAACCAAGAAGTTTCATTGTTAAATTTATTTATAATTTTATCATAATCATAAAAGATTACACACGCATCGACTTATGACTGCGAAACTTAAGCATGTTCATAATTGTTCATTGTGATCGCTCAAATGCTTAGTATGTTTTTAAGCACGTTGATTGGGCTACTGGTTTGATATGTTGTCCAAGTATAACGCCTTAAATGTGTTGTTATTTCGGTCAAATAAATTCATTTGAATTTCAATTTGAAAAAAGATTATAAAATTCTAACGTAAAATTGGTCGAATCTTAAAACGATAATTGTTCCGTATTTTTTGTTTTTTTTATTCATTTATTTTCTATACATTTATTACAGCAATTTACAAGTAAATATTTATTCAACAAATTAATTAAGTAGTAAAAGTAAACATATAGATTTTTTATTTTTGCTGTTGGTTCATCTAAACTGCCTAACTAGGGATAGCTTCCCCGTTCTAAGGCAGTACATTATGTATTTTATAATGGTATTAAAAAGTAATTACAGTTCTATCATTATGTGTGCTTTTTCAGTTTTAAAAGTAAACAATAAATATCCAGAGAAAACATAAATAATACCAAAATCTCTATTTTACTAGAATACGCAGAAATAAAATTCTACCATTTACACTGTGAAAATCGTTTTTCTTGATTTCACTAATGCAGCTGGCTACAAGTGTAAAATAATATTTTAGAATTAAAACAGATTTATTACTGTTGAAATTTCGTCTGTTGAGAATATTCATTAAGTGTCATGTTTTATTATATCACCCATTCTGAGAACTTAGATTTCATGATGTTGATTGCCAAATATGTTTTTTTTAACTGATTTAAAATAAAACCTCTACAATTAATTGTGTAAAAACATGTGGCGCAAAGCTTAGCACGTCACAACAGCGTCACTTAACTTGTAACTATGATGATGACGATGGTGTTCAGGTGTTATTAGGTGAAATAATTCATCCAGACGAATCTCACTTACATCAATAAAATTTTCACTTCTTTTATTCAACAAAAATCAAGTGATGGAAGAAAAGTGGCCACTAAAACTTTTTACTGCCAGCGTTTTGAATCTATAAGTTTGGGTATTAAAATGTGGAATACAAAAACCATAAATAAAGACGCAAATGACAGTGACAAAATCCTATAATCTTTATAATTTAATGTTAAACGTATATGGTATTGTTAAACTTATATGTTATTATTATTAATATTTAAAGCATTAACTTTGTGGTCAAACATTTTACCAAATGTTATAAAATATTTGTATATGACCACTTACCGACTTTTTCATGTCTACCGGTTCAGGACACTAATTAAACCAAAACGCAAAACCCACTTCACCATAATTGTTGCACAAAAAAAAAAACTAACACGATATGCATTTTTATAAGCAAATGCACTGATTAGGACAAACGCGCACTGATTAGATTATGAAAATATTGTATATTGTTTGATAAATTGTTGAAAAAAGGGGAGGGGCGTAAGTTCAATAGTTTTAGGGTGACCATTACAATGGAATATCGTATAACAGGCTATATTAAACGGTTGTTAAATTAGTGATCAAAGGAACATTATTTTTTAAACCTTTCCTAATGTGAAATATTTTCACAGAGACAGGTACGTCTCGAAACCGATACACATAAAAAAAATGGTAAATGGTTGCATACAATTTTTTTATATGTTATTCCTATTTATATATCATGTAGGTGCATATAACATGTATGTGTATCTTCAGTTTGAACCAACGTACGCGTATTGTCATACCCACCTTGTTTATTGTTGACAATACATCGTTTGCACAGCATTTTGACCGTATGGGACTCGTTGCACATTATTAATTCAATTAATTTTTAAAAGAAAATTCTTTATTCAGAATAAAGTTTCGAAATTCACCGTGCTTTTTACCAACATATTTAAAACATCATAACATTACTTAAGAAAAATATTTTTAAAAAGGTTTCGAAAGTAGGCATAAACTATTTTTTTTATTTTCTTAAATAGTCAAACTTCTCTTTTCAAGTTCTCCCCTATACCCTTTTCAATATGAATACACTTTTTAAATTACATTTTTTTACTTACGCACTCACACACACGCATACACATCTCACACACGTGAGTAAAACGTCGCACATATACAATTTTATGGGGTCTTTTCTTATATTGCCGCCCAAGATTTCATAAGTTGTCGTCATTGAGTTTTGCTGATATTTAAAATTAAAGCCCCGTAGGGTCAAAATACACTAAACATTGAAGAACATGACTACCGGAAATCTATCGCAACACACAACAATTCTGTAATTGATTAGTCAATTCTAAAGAACTAGTGACGTAGTTTCAAAGTAATTAAAAACCATTCTTATTCTTTATTTTTTATTGTTTCGAGAAACTTCGTCGTTAAAAGAAATGCTCTAATTTTTACAGTGTGTTAAAAAACATTTTTTATATCCAATTTCTCGTAGCACTGAACTTCCCCATTCTTCGAAATGTGCTATCAAGCTTGCTATGTTAAAACAAAAAATGCAATTGCGATCGAATTCACCCTAAAAAATAACACAAAAAAGAAAAACAAACTAAATAATTTCGGCCAAAGGTCCTTAAAAATATTTTCTTTTCCCAATTTAATAAATTTACTTGAATCTTTTTCATGAGGATTGTTATTAATACATTTTCTATAAATGTTATATCATACTGTATTTTATGTTTCTAATATTATGTTGTCTTATTATTGTGGATCGTATTAACCTCAGAGTAATAATGCGTAACCTAGAGAGAAGCCCTAACACGTTGTTTCATAGAACGCAAGCGATATTGGTCTGTTGGCTAGCAACCAATTGTTGGCCATTTTGTTTTATTTGACAACATAAACATAACGGTTCGATCGGATGCTTTTGTAGCTGTGCTTGGCTTTGTTTGTAAATAACCTGGATATTTACGTTATAATAAATAAAAATCGACTATGGTAAATTGCAGTATGTTTGGTTGCAGCAGTAGGAGCGTCAAAGGTGTTAAAGAAGTCAGTTTTTACAGGTAATTGATTCCGAATATTTTCCCATGATTTACATTGATTTTTGGAATTTATTGTCCCGACACATGTATTATGTTGCTCAAAAACTTTCCTTATATAAATATATATACTTCAGATACAATTTTTTCTCAATTTGGGGGATACATTTGTGAATTAAAGTATGTTTACTCTTGATAATGACAGTTGATTATGGGCAATATGTCAGAGCCGCACTAGGCATCCATATAAAGTTTGAGTTTTTATCGAGTAGAGGTCGATTAAAATTTTACTCGAAAATAGTAACGTTAACATTGAAATCGCATCTCAAATGACGTGTCAAAACTTCAGGCCGCCACGACTCACCATTTTGGAGATGTGATGGACAAACAAACAAATTTAACACAGGACTTTGGTTCAATGGAGTTGGGTTAATGTATCAATAAATATATAATAAATATATTATGAATAAAATGAATAAATAAATAAAAAAAATTACACAAATATGTATTTTCAGTTTTATAAAATAAATATAGGCGAATTATAGAAGAATAAATTGGAATAACCCTGCAATGATATATACACAGGTAGATATTTAAAAATAATTACAACGCAAATTAATATCCATTTGGCAATTCTCGACCTAAGAACGGCCCATTGTTTTGATGCGAACTGTAGCTAACTTAATACCCAATAGTCATAGAATAAAAAAAAAAAAAAAAAATATTTTTCCTTAGTAGATTGAGAAATAAATTAAATAAAGATACTGCAGAACTAATTTACAAAACAGTCATTCTTCCACATATAGATTACTGCTCAACAGTATTATTTTTAGCGAACGAAGGAAATTTAAATAAACTAGAAATTTTACAAAATAAAGCGATGAGAATAGTTCTTAAGAAAAATAAATATAGCAATGTAAAAAAAATGAGATATGAACTAAAATGGTTATCTGTAAGAAGGAGACTTAAATTTAATATGTTGATATTTATACATAAATTTTTTCACGATAAATTACCAAAATATTTTAAGGATAAAGTTGTCTTAAACAAAAATTGTCATGAATATGCTACTAGACAAAAGGATAAAATAAGACTACCATTATTGAAAAGAGCTGAGTCGCAAAATTGTTTGATGTATAAGGGTTTAAAAATGTATGATGAGATGCCTGAATGTATGAAGAATGAAAAGTGTCTGAAAGAATTTAAAAATAAATGTATAAGTTACTGTAAGGAAATGTAAATATATATAGATGATGTAAATGTACATAATAGTTTATATTAGTTTTAATATAAGCTAACTTAAGAAATAAATAAAATAAAGAATGGTTTTTCTACGTTTGGGCTCCTCTCTAGGTTACGCATTATTACTCTGAGGTATTAACTGATATTATGTATTGTCACAAAAATGTTTTCTTTTTATGTACCTTCCCAAATGAGTCTTTTTTATAACTCCTGAGAGTATAATATTTTGTTCATTATATATATAATTCCGCTGTACGTGTGATGTCACCGTACTCCTCCTAAACTGCTTAAGCGATTTACGTGCGGTTTTCAGAGAAATATAGATCTTTGCGCTGTGCGTGTTTGTAGATATTAAAATCTTCAATGTGTTAAAAAGAAGTAAGGGGCATAAATGTTTATTCATCGATCTACCAGGGTTGCATTCGAGGAGAATGCATTTGCGAAAAAATGGAAAGATGTTGTTTTTTGTGTATGAAAAAAGTTTGTTTTTTACAAACAACATTTATTTTTTGTGGATCTCAATCAGATTCAGATCTCAATCAGATTCAATCAGATCTCAATCAGATTTATTTCTTTTTATTGGATTTTTGGTAATACTAAAAGAGTTTAAATTCAATACATTTTTAAAAATCGTATTCCTACATAAGTATACCCCTTTGTTGGTAAGACGACCGAAGTTTTGAAAAAAAAATGTTTTATGTTTTGGAATTCAACCATACACAAGTACCTATCTAAATTGAATATTTTTTTTAATATTGACAATTTTTACTTTTGGAATTTAATCACAAACAAGTATCTAGGTACCTACTTATCAATGAAAAGTCTTTTACTTAGGCAAGCCGACGTTCGGGCAGGACAACTTCTGTCGGGTCAGCTAGTGTATTATATTATGTTTTATTAAGAACACTTTTTTTTTATTCCTTTTTTTCAAAAATTAGACTATTCGAGGTGTAATAAAAGCCCCCTGCATTTTGTAGCAAATTTGAAATCAACCTGTTTCATTTTTCCTCGCTGCGGCGTTCAATTATTTATTATCAACCTTCGGTGTCTCGTTCGGTCGGCGCTGTAAACAGTCAATATTTGCGCACCTATCACTATGGCAGCCCATTTGGTCCGAGATTTATTGCGGCTTGTTAATGTTACTGGTCGATTCACGGTCGCTCGCTTTCCGGCTGGAAATCTCAGTTTTACAAATATTTGATACCGTACTAATAATAACTCTAAAGCCTTTTCAACCAAAATGACTTAAACATTCTACAACGACAACATAGTAAAATATTAAAGTTGGTATATGACTTCCTTTACCTAACACCAACCAATGAACTCCTCAAAAAAATTCAACCATTTAATGTATCTGAACTTTTGTAATCAGAATCGTTAAAAATACGTAAAATGGACTTTAATTTAAAAATGGACTTTAACTTTAAATCGTGTTGTGGTTCTGTGGCTAGTGTCTCCGACCAAAGTTCCGTGGTTGGATTTCCACTTTACCCCAACTTGATTCCATTTCCTAATAGTGAGTTATTTACATTAACCCAACTCCATTGAACTAAAGTTCTGTGTTGAGTTTGTTTGTTTGTCCGTCACATCTCCGAAATGGCGAGTCGTAGCGGCCTGAAATTTTGACACGTCATTTTAGATGCGATTTCAATGTTAACGTTGCTATTTTCGAGTAAAATTTAATCGACCTCTACTCGATAAAAACTATAGGTATGGTAAATATCCAAGTTATTTACAAACAAAGCCAAACACAGCTACAAAGGCATCCGATCAAACCGTTATGTTTATGTTGTCAAATAAAACAAAATGGCCACCAATTGGTTGCTAACCAACAAACCAACTCGCTTGCGTTCTATGAAACATGGCGATAAGGCTTCTTTCTAGGTTACGCATTATTACTCTGAGCCTACCACCAACCAATGAACTCTTCAAAAAGATGAAACCATTCAATGTATCTGAACTTTTGCAATTAGAATCGTTTAAAATACGTAAAATGGACTTTAAAAAATTTATAAGGAAATATCTATAATAAAATTGGAGGATACTTATTTTTGGTACTTTTATAAAAAAGTTTTTATTTCCACGTTGAAAATCAATATTCGATTTTGGTGGGTCTTAAACGGAATATTTTCTTAAATTCCTTATAATTTCGACTAATTTATTTCTTTTGACTGGTTTTGGGGAATGCAAATATAATGGTACCTGATATTTATTATATTTTTAAAAACGTATTTCTTTCAGTGCAGCCCTGTAAGTAAGAAATTTTTACAAAAAACAGTATATATATCTGAATTTTAATCGTTTTAAGCTTTTTTTTAACTCGTGAATAAATATTTACCAATAAAAAGTTACATAATTATTTTTTTAAATTTTTCCGCATGATTTTTCTACGTTTTCATGACATAAGCAGGTATTTTGGTTTCGATTCTAAACGTCACGCCTGGGTCGAAGAACGAGTAAAATAAATACGCGTTAAGCATGACTGAGCGTTTGGGTATGAGTTAAGTGTCATCATTTTTGAAGGCTCAGGGCATGTCTATGTGTGTTAATATAGCAATGCCTTAAACCCTTTGGCCCTTTTCACGCATGCCGCGCCAATCCACCCAGCCCGGTAATTTTCCGGGTTCACCCTACAAAAGGTGACACGTTGTGTATGCGTTTGTATGACAAACGCGGTAAAATTACCGGGCCGGGTGGATTTGCGTGGCATGTGTGAAAAGGGCCTATAGAATTTGTCTTATTTTTTTTTAGTTTTGGGTTATTCGACGCCTTCAACTTATCAATGCGGATTTTCCATATACCAAGAGGATATTGGTCAACAGGGATACATCTTTATGCGAGATCACTTGGTGAGTGTAATACTTTTTTGTTTTAATTGTCCATTTAATTTGATTATTCGTCAGCAAGTACACTAGACATGGTGCAGAAATTTCAAAAATATATATAAATTTAAAAGTATAACTTGCCCACATTGAGATAATAAAACGACCTAAATACATTTAAAATACGTTTGATATTTGAGAAATAAGTTTTATATGAAAACGTAAACGATTTTGTGATAAGAATGTTTAATTTTTTTTTTTTTAATATTTAAACAATAGTCTTAAATGAACGTCCCGCTGAGTTGTATACATACAACTTGTCAGCGGGTTCTTATAAATTGCTTCGATTATTCATACTTAACCTTTATTTATAATAATTTTACTTGAAAAACGTTACATATAATAGCATACTTTATTACACTATCAAAAACTAAAAACTGTCTCTAATACAAAAATCTTTTTTCGATTAACCATAATTTGAGCATACGTCTCACTCCCGTATTTAACTCAGTATTTTAAATATTTTTTGGTAACACGTTAAATATTTTCGGTATACTGTATTGCAGTGTCCTTTCGCCATATTTATTGCAATATCTATTAACAGCTAGCCCTTCCATACTAGCAAACCTGGTGCTGTAATCATGTACCAATTTGTGTTTATACGCGGAGTGCGACGCACGTTGACAAATTAAGTTATACCAAAGTAGAGCCCTAACTAATATTTTTTTTACAGATTTATACATCAACGATATTGAAATATTGTGTCTCTGGTAGTATACATCTTTATGTAGTAGCAATTTGATCATAGAATTTTGCAAAGTTTAAATAAAATTAATATTAGTTTCACTTGATAACCCCCAGGAAGTTATGGCGTATCGTATAATTGATTCAGAGAGAGATAATTCGTAAAGTATTAAGGCTGTAGTCTGGTAAAACGCGCGCAAAATGAGGAAATCATATGATTTTGCTATTTTAAAACAAATGTGCTAGCGGTTAGGGCAGGTATGAAGGTCGAAAAACGTTAATAAGATGTTGTTATAAATTAAATATTAAACCAGAATTATCCTCATTAAAAAAATTGAAAAAACAATTCTATGAAAAAAGGTTTTAACTAAAATATTTCAATAAATATATTTTTTTAAAGTAGTAATACTTTCGGTAACGAAGGCATAATTTTACGTAGAAATAAAGAAAAAGGTCACAAAAATGTATGTGATTTAAAATGCTTGTATTTCTTTTCGAAAACAAAAAAATAAGATTTTGCTGCGGTCACTTTCATGTCAAATTTATTATCTTCAAATTATTGAAACAAATTTTAGTTCAATACTCAGTCTTCATTGAGATCCCAGATACCTAAGGTAAGTCTTAATTTGAAATGGCGTAATCTGCCGGTTTAAAAGTAATTCTATTTTAACATATTACAACAGACATGAAGAACATTTAAGAGAAGGTAATATAGAAGTCTAGGCATCTACAAGGCTTATGACCTGTCAATGGCTGGTTTAAGTGGCCACTTTACACACTGTGTAACATTCACCATTCTGCCTATATTTGAACATCTTCTTTTTTTGAACTTCTCTTAAATGTTCTTCATGTCTGTTGTAATATGTTAATATAAACAGCTCCCCAGGGAGTTGAATCCAGTTCTTGTCTACAAAAATTTGGACAAACTCAAAATATTGTTGAATTCTATTTTAGTTACATAAAACTTTTAAGTATATTTTTTACTAGAAATACATTTAAAAATTATTTGTTGTATCTAATTCATGTTTTTTTATTTTTTTTTATTACGTGATTAAAAAAAACATTCGTTCTAAAATAGCAAAATCGTATGATTTCCTAATTTTGCGCGCGTTTTACCAGACTACAGCCTCAACGGGGACATAATATTTTAATATATACATTCTATTACTTATTGTTCTTAATCGCTTACACAATTTGCTAATATGTACATCCCATTTAAAACTACAGTCTATAGTTAAATCTAAATAAACATGCTGCTCAATATTTTCACACGTGCACGGTTGCATAATATCACTATGGATACTTGCATAGTTATGTGGTACAATTGACGGTGTTGTGTGAGTTTTATAGTTTGGTGATCTTATGCGCATAAGTTTGGTTTTCTTTGAATTGATTATTATACTAAAAATTAACAATTCTAGACAACACGCAACACATCAATACTACACATGTGAATTTAAACATTTAATACCGTTTTGAACCGAACCTACATTTAAAAGTTTCAAAATGGTTCATTCTAACAGGGTTCATTCAATCTGCAGTACCCAGTAAGGTCTCAAGCATATATTTAACACAAGTTCCGAACTAAATAAATATCAGCCCTAGTTTTTGAACAATTAAACAATTAACGTCTACATGAATAACAAAGATATTAATTTACCCTCGACAACCCCGTGATGCTAATTAAATGTGTTTTTTCACAGGTGAAACCTTTGGAAAAAGAAAATTGTCACCGCCCCAAACACGCTATCCGACCACTTTTCGCTGTTCCGGTCGGGGAGAGGCTTTTACACTAAAAATACGAATTATATTATACACGAATCATACTTTAATATAATCAAATTTTCCTGAATAATAAACATTTTTCTTTTAACCGGTATTTTTATTTTCGTGAACTGTAAGCAAACAAAACATTTGATTTTGAGAGATATCGTAAATATTAAAAAAAATATATTGATTTGTAAAACATTTATGTTTGTAGGTGAAAATTCTTGATGACAGTTCATTGTTATTTATTATAGAAATATAAGACGAGTGATACTTTAATCCACTAATTTGGAATATACGGTGACCGGTTTTATCGCTTTCGCGAAATCTTCGAGACTAGTATTTTTATTTTGAAATTCAATGCAACTCATTAGTTAACACGAAAGACTTTGTTTATGATCCTTAAGACAAAAACAATATATTTGATTTAAGTTATTTGTTGACAATAATTATTTTTGATGAAATTCCATTGTAATTATGCAATTGCTTTTATTTGTATGTAATTTACGAATTAAAAATACTTGGTAAACTTCCACGTGTTTTTTCGATCAATAAGCGTTTTCGCCCTCTATTGGAAATCTCTATTGGGCATCTTCAGAATAGTCTGAAGATGCCCACTAGAGGGTGAAATCAGACCAGTCTGAATATGCCCATTAGAGGGTGAAATCAGACCAGTCTGAAGATGCCCATTAGAGGGTGAAAGCGCCAATGAGGAACTTCAGCCCTAGGGAAAATTGGATACAAAAAAAGATTTTCTTGCGTGGGGTAAAAATTAGAACATTAAATTGTAGCCTAAAGTTTCTTGAAAATGTACGGAAAAAATAAAAAATTTAATAAAAACGCACTACTTTGAATGACGTCACTGGTTCATGTGAATCAACCTATGATCTGAGAGCTATGGAAGATTTCCCGTCTGCTTGTCTCTTCTGGACCAATGGGAAGAACTGAATAAGAATAAGCGGAAATGAACCTCTGACGTTACACGCGGAGTTATTTCAAAAATACAAAACTTCAAAAAATCGTAACGCTGATAATACGATGTAAAAAAATTAAAATAAAAAAAAATTGACTTAGTTTAATAGGTTAACAAATAAAAAAATATAAAAAAACCACTGAACTTCCTCATTAGTCGAATAAACTAGTGGAAGTGTACCAAGTATTTTCTATAAGTAACTATTACATAAAAAAACAATTGAATTTAATTTACTGTCATGTAATTTTCAATTCTCTTTGCTTATCTCTGCTTTGTATAAATAAATTGAATTTCATAATAAAGATATCAGTCTCAAAGAAGAAGTAAAACAATACACCGCGATACAATAAATGTAGCTAACTTCGTGGTCAATAATCATAGATTGGTTTTTCTCCGTGGGCGACTCTATTAGATTATTACTTTGGAGTAGTCTGTCAGTAGTTAGTTAGTCTTAGACTGACAGTGATTTGTGATATCAAACTAAACAATAATGTACTAATGAGAAAGCACGAAATTAAAGATCTTGGGATTTTTTTAGACTCAAAGCTACTTTTTGAATCGCATATCAATAAAATTACCTCCAAAGCATTGAGCATGTTAGGTTTCATAATTCAAATGAGTAAACACTTTGATAATCCAAAGGCTCTTATTTCAATATATTATACATTTGTCAGAAGCCATTTGGAATACGCCTCTCAGATATGGAATCCCCAGTATGCCATATATATAAGTAGAATAGAAAATATTCAAATCAAATTTGTAAAGTACCTTAAATACAAAACCGGTATTTCTTATGTATCTACTCTCACTGCCTTCACCTTCCATGGAATCATTTCTCTACAATACCGCAGAGTGTGTGCGGACCAACTACTGCTTTACAAAATTATGACAGGAATGGTTGACTGTACAGAGCTGCTTGGTTTAATAACAATACATGTGCCAGCCAGGATTTGTAGACGGTACCACCTGTTTCATGTACCAATAAATAAAACATCGTATGTTAAAAATGCTTTTTTTTCGTAGGACTTTTTCAGTGTACAATACAAAATTTAAAAATATAGATTACACAAACATCACTCTGTCAGATTTAAAATTTACACTAAAAATGTATTATGTTACTTAGTAGACATTATAATAATAAATAAGTACATCTCCCCTCCCCTCCTTATCCTCTCTTCAAGCATTTTTGTCCTTATCCCGCCCAATTTACAGTAACTTAATGTTCTTAAAATTAATATTTTAAAAATCTTTGATTATTGAGTACATGAAAATAACATTTTTATATTTTATGTATTTATTTGATATGTAATATATTTTCTTTGCTAACTTTGTATACTACGTGGAAATCTGTTATTAGTTCTGAGTTTATACACTATCTGTTTGTTTACTAATAATATGTATGTAGAACTGTTGATTTTCCAAATAAAATTAAATAAAATTAAATGCATTTTAAGTGATATACGACTTATTTTACACCGGGACAAATTTGCACTTTCAGGAAGCAAAGGGTTAATAACATAAAGGAATGCATTATAATACATTGTGCGGCCTCCGTGGTGTAATGGTCAAGACGCTTGACTCACGCACGGAAGGTTCCGGGTTCGATTTCCGGTGAGAACACAAAAAATAAAAATGTGATTTTTCTCAAGCCTGGATGCTCTGTGATGTAATTCACCACTGTGATTAGGCCTCCTGGCCTGTTGTGGTGCAAAAATAAAATGTAAAAAAAAAAATTTGTCTCTGTAACTCTGAAACTTTTTTAATATTTTGTCTTAAATGCTCAAGTAATGTATTGAAAAATTTATGTTTTTTTTCTTCCATTTTTGTCTCTTTTTGATGCTCATTTTGTTTACATAAACGAAAGTTTTGTATTTTGTTTTTTATGAAAATATTTTACATACGGTTTTTATGAATACATTTTCCATAAAGTATGGAAAATATATTCATAAAAGGCACAGGCCGTTGAAAAAATGTATAAATAAATGTTTTGAGGATGTTCAAATGCTTGCAGACCCGGCTGGATTCTATTAACTAGGGAGACATCGAGACTGAAAAGTATTCCACAAATGAGTAATGTCAGAATTCTCTCTAATACATCGATGTGTTTATCCTAAACACAATATAACACTTCTGTAAGATGCCTAACGTATTGTTGCGAATTAATATCAATCTATGGATAACATGATAACAATTATTTTTAAATGTGTTTATGCGCAATACATGCTTTCTTTGACTAAATTGCCGACAAGTTTTATAGGTATTTATTGCAAACGGCAACTAACTTTTTGTAATTTAAATTAATATTCCCAGGGTATTTTTGACGTCTGGTTTAGAACATGGAGCTTTTATTTCAATTTAATTTAATTTTTTACTCAAAAACTTTCTTCTCAAATTATCAATAGTAAACATATATTCATAAAATTAAAAATAGCCCAGAAGATGCGTAAAATCATATTTGAATACATCGGACTGTGTTCAATAACTCGGGTGTCTAAGTGGGGACTTAGACACACTTTCGCCGCATGCATACTTGAAGTCCTCGAGTAATATTGCCAGATCGCGAAGAATATAACCATAACACAAATGTAAGGAAAAAAAAAACAATTTGTTAATTTTTCTAAAACTTTATTGTGCACTCGGAAATATTGATTGTAACAACAGAGTAGATAAGTAAAGCGTCATTTAATAAGAGTAATTGAATTAATGAATTTTGAACTTAAAATATAAAACAATTTTTATTTTACATAAAACGAATATTTTTATATCATGTTAAATAATATTTTATGTTTTGAAGATAATGTCGGCCAAATGTTCACCACGGCGTTGTTTAATCCGAAGTTCAATTTTCATTAATTCTCTCATTAGATGAGCAAAGTAGGGTAAAAAAATTTACTACCCTGGCAACACTAACGAAATTTCCATTTTGTTTTTTAGACAATCTGACAGATGGAAAAATAATTTAATTTTTAAGTAATGCATTTGTTATACACACATTCATTAGCTAATTACACATGAAATGTGATTGCATCCTGTTTCTTTAAGATCCTAGTAGTATTTCTTCACTTTAAAAGGACACAACACGGCATAGTTGAATTCAAATCAGGAGCTGTGTACTGAGCGACGTCTACAAAGAAACTAATGGGTCAAAACGTAAACCTACTCATTTATGAGTAGTTGAGTCGCCTTCTGTTTGATGTGCGTATGCGGTTTCTGGACTATTCTTAATTCTATGAATATATTTTTATGTATAATTGATATTGATAATTTTACAATGAAAAAAAAAAAAAAAAAAATTAAAAAGTAAACATGTGTTATCCTTTTTTTTAAATTGAATTTATTTATTTGAACATGTTAAATTTAAAAAGCTTATACTCTTTTTTGTTCTACCAAGTGCGTTTTATATAATAAACTTATTAAGAGCCAATTTAAATGACTCGACATACTAAATATGATAAAATTCCGAATACCTTTAAGGACAATCGGGGGTGCTCTTCTCAACCGCTCTCGCGGCCGTAGAAAACATTTCGTGTATTGTTTATATAAATACACGAGATAAATGTATTTTCTACGGCCGCGAAAGCGTTTGAAATACCAGCCCAGACACAATGTGCCATTTCATATAGAAATTGCTACAACAAATTATACTTTTAATTCACCTATTCTAAGATTGCACAGTCTAGGGAACCAGATCAGTTGTATTGTCATTTTTCACATTAGCCAAATCAAGTTTAAACTTGCTATTAAAGAAATAGTTTAGGAATCTAACTATATGAATATTTATATTAATTTGTAGAAAGAAAAAAATATAAATGTAAAAATAAATACATGTTAAATATATATGTACGTATGATTAGATTCTTGCAACTTTATTAAAAAATAAATAAATAGGTTTATTTATATTTTTATATTTTAATTATTTTATTTTTTTAATTGTTCTGAACTCATAAAGTTTCAGCCAAAGATTGTTTGTATTATACCTAGAGCATTTAATATCAAGACATTGCAACAATACCAACAAATTAAGAATTTATGATTTTTACCATTTCTAATAAACTGCGTTATCTTTATTTTTATTTACTTAAAACATCATATAAAAAATGTTTTCTCCCTTAGGTATTGTTTAATATACAATGCATTATGATGCTTGATAGATAGATATAATCATAAATTTGTATATTTTTCTCTTAACTTCCTCAACAATTCAAAAAAAAAACTCATATTAAGATCTTATAAAACGTTATTTATCATGGAATTAACTCCATGAATTTAATTCTGAGAATTAAAAGTACAACATTTCGCATGTTGCTTCTTACAAAAATCAACACTTCCGAAAACTAATCTAACCTGCCCCAAACTCCCGCTCACTTGTTGAGCCATCTGTCAAACAGCGTTACAAAAAATATCCCCGAATCGTTTTTAATTCTTATTAAGTTGATTAACATGTCTTAAAATAAAATGTAGTCAACCCCTGTGATGACCACAAAGAAAACTTGGCACAAACGCTGACCATCCGAGCAGTTAGTGTCGACGCTTCCGACCGCGCGGACGTGTCGCGGAAAACACACGCTGGGCGCCATTTTCCATTTCACCGGTCATTTCAACCAAAAATTTTGACAGAAATTAGCTTAAAAGTTGCCAGTACGAAAAAAAGAACTAAATTTTCAAAGTTGGCTATTGAACGCAATTTCAGCAAAATACTTACATAAAAATTTGGGGTACTTTGTTAACTTTTTATCTCGTATATTGGCTTTTTCCATTTCTGTGTGATCTTTTCGCTGTAAACGCGAATAAAATATAAAGAGTGTTGAAGTTTTTATTTATTTATGGAGTGTTCGGTTTTTGTTTGATGTGATTTTTCTAGCGACTGTGAAAATTTGGTGGGCGTTTATAGTTTGATGTGAGGAAAGCGGTGCCGTCAATTTTTGAAATGTGAGTATTTTTTTTCCGCTCGTAATAAACGTGGATGATTTGACAAAGTAGGTTTGTTTGTGTTTCATTATTGAATAATATTAATGGAATTCTCAACGTTGTAATTTTAAATAGCGAAATAATAATGGAATTACGTTTTACAAGTATTTATTTATTTATATACGGCATTTTTGCCATTTAAGCTCTTATTGTTTAGTTTTTGTTTAACAACAAACGTGTAATGGACGGTTTCAGCTTGCGCTCGCAATTCTCAACATCTCAACGCAAGTACCTACAATCTGTATCTATTGCTGTAATCTGTAGCTAAGTTCGTGGTCGTCATAGAATGGGCTTTCTCCGCAGGGGCGACTCTATTGCTCGACGGTTAATACGTACACCCACATTTTTTGTTTAGTGAATTTTAACAGTATGATCTCAGATATAGTAACTATGTTAACGCATTGAACAAATTTTAACTATTTTATACAGGTAACCTGTTATCAATGTGTTTCTTTTTTGGGTGATACCGTGTGTGTTGGATTTGCCTCGACGTTTCGGCTACCATTGCAGGAGCCATCTTCAGGTTAAGTTGAGTGTTTTGTAGACGAAAAGTGTGTGTTTAAGTACTAGTAATTTGTACCGTGTCGCAGTCGGAAGTAGGCATATTTCTGTTCATTTTTGTAGTATGTACTACTGGGAACCATGTTCAGTTTAATTTAAGCCCGTCATCTTTGTTTATGTTATTTAGGTGTCTGTGTATTTAATAATACGGACGGGCTTAAATTAAACTACAAAAATGAATAGAAAACACACACTTTTTGTCTAGAAAACATTCAGTTTACCCTGAAAATGGCTCCTGCAATGGTAGCCGAAAAGTCGGAACACATCCAACACACACGGTATCACCCAAAAAAGAAACACATTGATAACAGTAACCTGTATAAAATAGTTAAAATTTGTTCAATGCGCTAACATAGTTACTATATCTGAGATCATACTGTTAAAATTCACTCAACAAAAAATGTGGGTGTACGTATTAACCGTCGAGCAATAGAGTAAAAAAGAAACATTTTGTTAAAGAATTAGAAGTTTTCTAATCATATAATACTCTAGATTAATAAGTGCCAGAAATGTACAAAGCATGCGTTTTTATACAAATACATATTTTTTTAATTATCGTTTTATTCTAATCACGTGTATTATTAGTTTGTTTTATTTGTAAATTTATAATATCTGTTTACATATTTACTAACATAAATTGGCTTTTAAGGCCCATGTTAAGCCATAATAATAAACGACGAAAAAAAAAGATATCTTAAAATGAATAATAATTATATATGATAAAACAAAAATACTTATGAAGAATAACAATACAAAAAATAATATAATATACATTCTAATTAGTCACGTACATAATACAATATGTTTTCTTTGTAAAATATATTCATATCCGTTTATTTTTACACTTTCTTAACAGAATCGGGATCAGGAACAAAAAGTTATCTGGAGCATAAAATGCAAAGTTTTTTATGTTTAGAGCATGCTATTGTTTTAATTTGTTTGAGGGTTTCAAAAAAATGAGTAATGGAGATTGATGTTATTCGATCGTCAACATAAATTTAAAACGCTGTATATGATAAATTATTATATTCTGGTTTTATTTCACACGTTGACTTTTCTACTGAATCTTCCCTAAAATTCTCACAAAAATAAAATCGGTGAATTACATATTAGTTATACCATTATGAGATCAGAGCCTATATTACAGTGAGAAGTTAACATTAAATTTTAATACAAATACACACAGTTTCGTACATAATTATCGATAAAATTTTGAGTTTGTCCAAATTTTTGTAGACAAGAACTGGATTCCTCCCTGGGAGCTGTCAACATTTACAAATTACAATAGAGATGAAGAACATTTAAGAGAAGGTAATATATAAGTCTTGGCATCTACAGGGCTTATGACCTGTCATTAACTGGTTTGAGTGGCCGCTTTACACACTGTGTAACATTCACCATTCTGCCCATATTTGAACATCTATATTCCTTCAATGCTTTTATCTATTAATGTTTGTGAAGTAAAAGAGATAATTCAATTAGATAAATCTCACCCGCATAAATAAAGGTTTCAGCTCCTTAACTTAACAAACATCAACAGATGAAAGAATTGAAGGAATATAGATGTTCAAATCTGGGAAGAATGGTGAATGTTACACAGTGTGTAAAGTGGCCTCTTTAACCAGCCAATGACAGGTTATAAGCCCTGTAGATGCCTAGACATCTATAATATCTTCTTTTTAATGTTCTTCATCTCTGTTGTAATATTTTTTTCGATTTTACTTTAAAGATAGATGTATTGTCTCATTCGCCCAAACTAATATTGAATAAACTGCTTCACGAAAAATAGACTTTAAGTTATGTTTTTGTTATTTTTAATTGAATCGGCATTCACTTCGTAACACTTCATTATAAATTATTATGAAAATAAAACTTTGTTATCAGTGTTACACAATTTTATTCTTTTACAAGAACACAACTATAGTTTCGGGAGAGCACTCCTCCCATCGACGGGTGATATAAAACTAATATAATAAACACAGAATATTGTTCACAATGTCATCGAATCTAAACAAAAAATAAACAGATTAATCAGTGAAACTTAGAGCAGGGGGTTTTTATTCTTATCTAAGGTGTTGGCATATCACCCGTCGATGGGAGGAGTGCTCTCCCGAAACTATAGTTGTGTTCTTGTAAAAGAATAAAATTGTGTAACACTGATAACAAAGTTTTATTTTCATAATAATTTATGTTTTTGTTATTTTATTGTGCGTTTTATACTATAAATAATACATGTATGAATATCTAACTTAACTTGATTTTTATAATTATGTTTATGTGGAAAATTTAATTGGCTTTACTTTATGTTTTTTTATAATGTTGTATATATTTTTTGTATTGCTGTTGTTTTTCTGAATAAATAATAAAAATATTTAGGTATACATAAATTAAATATAAACATAAATACGTAGTGTCTAAAACTGTCTGAGCCTTTTGTTATATTTTTATACCAACTGTACTTCTAAACACTGTTGTTATCTTTTATTTCTTTATATTGTATTTTTTAAATTTATGTTGTTTATATACTCATCTTCTTATTTTTATTGCTTTATATTGTAATTTTTAAATTTTATGTTGTTTTTATATAACTTCCATGTATGTTAAAGCCTTATGGGCGTAAAAAATAATAAAATAAAATAAATTATCTCTGTATATTAAGTCTTCTTTGTATATTCTCACATGTAAAAATGATTTTAAAAGTATATTGTAAGTGTCCCCGATACGGGTAACCCCAGTTAGGTCACATTATTTTTATATTAATAATTGTTTATAATGGGAAAAAAATATATTAAAAAAACGATAAATTGATGAATAGATAGCAAAACAAAACACAAATTTATCTTATATTTGTGTTATGATAATATATTGTTCGCGGTTTGGCAACATTACGCGTCAACTTCACGCATGCGCGCAGGCGGGATATCGGGTAAAGGGGGGACTTTTGGACACAGTACGATGTATGCAAACTTGATTCTACGCGCCTTCTGGTACATTATAATTCTATGATTACTATATAGTAAGACAAAAAGTGATTTAATTATCTTTATATTAATATATTTATAATTCTTTTGTACGCGTGATATCACTGAACTACTCCTAAACGGTTTGACTGATTTATGTGCGGTTATCAGCGAAATGTAGACCTTTGCGCTGCGCGTGTTTGTAGACATTCAAATTTTTAATCGAATCTGTCGAAGTTAGAATCATAAATATTTTTTGCGTCGAACTACCGGGGTTGCATTCGACGAGAATGCATGTACAAAAAAGGATGTTGTTATTTTTGAGTTTGTTTTTGAATGTTTACAGAAAAACATTCGCTTTTTATGGATCCTAGTCATTCCTAAAAATTTCTTCCTAATTTTTTTTTTACTGGATATCTGGTAATACTAAAATAATATGAACTGCCATTTAATACTTTTTGAAAATCGCATTCATGAATAAAGCGCACCCCTGTCGGTGGGTCCCTGGGTGGTTATGATTCACAATTGGACCCGGTAGGTGGCGCTGCGATCTCAATGTCAAATGTCACTAAGTATATAGTTTATCGAAAATTTTCATTTTTCGAGATTTTGCGTAGGCTGAACCAATTAATAGCAGACAAGCTATCATTCGGGCAGGACAACGTCAATCGGGTCCGCTAGTCTTTATATATATAATTCCTCTGTACGTGTGATGTCACTGAACTCCTCTTAAACGGCTTAACCGATCTACGTGCGGTTTTCAGAGAAATATAGATCTTTGCGCTGTGCGTGTTCGTAGATATTAAAATCTTAATCGAATATGTAAAAAAAAAGTAAGGAGCATAAATGATTTATTCATCGATCTACCAGGGTTGCATTCGAAGAGAATGCATTTACAAAAAAAAATGAAAGATGTTGTTTTTTGTGTAAAAACAGTTTGTTTTTTAATGTTTACAAACTGCATTTGTTTTTTGTGGATATCAATCAAATTCTTTCCTTAAATTCCTTATAATTACTACCCATTTATTTATTTTTACTGGATTTTCGGCAATACTAAAATAATATTAAATTCAATACATTTTAAAATTCGTATCCCTACATAAGTACACCCCTCTGTTGGTGAGAAGACCGTAGTTTGACGTTTGCAAAAAGAATGCCATATTTGAAAAAATATTTATTTTATGCTTTGGAATTCAACCATAAACAAGTACCTAGGTACCTACTTATCAATGAAAATCTTTTTCCAAGCGAATAGCAGGCAAGCCAACGTTTGGGCAGGACAACGTCTGTCAGGTCCGCTAGTTTCTTATAAAATTTTAATTGGCTGAGTGGACGTCTTTGCTTTATCAAATCTCATAACTTTAAATGTCTCTAAAACTTGTACGCAACAAACACTGGCTGCCATATCTAATATTAACAAACGTAATCTAGTACTAATTCACCTATTCAGTAAAACATAAACTTGCCCACAAATTTAGCTACAATGATGTATTTTAGTAAATGTTAGTTAATGTAAGTATTAAACCACTTACCGGCTTTTAATGTCTACCGGTTTCGAGAAGTACCTGTCTCTTCGTCAGGACACTTACTACACCAACATGCAAATACTAAAATACACTTTCACCTTTACCATCACTGTAGTATACAGAGTATTAACGAAAAAAACATAAACTACATTCAGAGTTAAAGAGGATGCAACCACCATGTCCGAACATGCACTAAAATTAGGAGACATGTCCCAAAAAGTGTGGGTGGGTTGGAAGGGGAGGGGCATTACACGATTAGTTAATTAAAAAAAAAAAATTCCACTATTTTGAAAAGATATTTGATTATTTATTAGGGAAAAAAACATATTTTAAAGCTTTTTAAATGTAAAACACCTCCGTGTTGTTTGATTAAAGTACTTTTTTATTAATTAAATGTAAGATTTTAACTCCTGTTAACACTTTGAGTACCGGCCAAATACACATAGAATTTATCCTGTGCCCGGCATATTTTTGTGAAATTTCATGCTTTGTGAAGGGTTTCTTAAACGTGTAATAATTATGAAAATACTAGGTTAAATCAATGTTAACTTCTCAAATTTATTCGACACAATTTAATAAGTCATTTTTGCATGATAGTTTTGCCAACATTGGCCTTTATGGAGAGCCGCATTGCAATGTTCGCACATATACCTACAGCGTCTCACTCTTTTTTTGTGCTTTGTATCCCGGAGCCGTGTAAACACGTGATTATAATACCCACGCGTTGTGTCCCGGTCCCGTGTTTTCACGTAGTTTACTGGCAGTGATAAAGTACTTACAAAAGTCACTAGATGTCAATGAAATGCACTTTTTTGAACTGCTGGTAAATCACGTGAACTCACGGGACCGGAACACACCGCGTGGTTATATAATCACGTGTTTACACGGCTCCGGTATACAAAGTGTTAAATTATGATCTTATTAAAATCGTGATTTGAATTTATGAGATGATTGGCGAACTCTGAAAAATTATTACTATTTAAACGAAAAGACGGGTACGTCTTGAAACCGGTAGACATTAAAAGTTGGTAAGTGATCAAATACTTATATTTACTAATATGTATTAAAATCTAAAACATTAGACATTTGATTACAGAAACACAGCAATATTTTTTTACAATCGTTTACTCTCATGATAAATGTCAATGTGAACTATTTTTCATTTTTATAAATGAATGAATATATAAATAAAGATATTTATTTGATTAATAAAAAATTCAAAAAGAAAATATATATTTTACTAACCGCTCCGTAAAAATTTATTTTGATACTAATTTCGTGCAAATATGACGCCAAGTTCAGCGCATACTATTCCATTATTTGACACTTTTCCAATCCTTTTCATGATAAAATTAATATTAAGAAGTCGTTCACGTGTCATCCTGTCTTGTGATGGATGTGACAATTCTCTGTTTCTGTTTTATGTAGTGACTCAAAATTCAGTAAAAAGCCGTTGTTGTACCACTGACGTATAATAAACAGACACGTTATTCAAATTTAAGCTCCAAAAGCTAGCATGCCGTTTTTTTTAAATTTAATTTACGTTTTCAGGCGTTGCCTAGTAGGTAAAATAATTCAGCCAGATGAATGTCACCTACTCTAATAAAAGTTTCAGCTCTTTTACTTCAAACATGTCAACAGATAAAAGAGTTGGGGAAATGTAGACGTTTAACATAGCCAAGACATCCCCTTTCTGTTGCAACAAATTTAAATCTTAATAACTCCCTAGGGAGGAAATTCAGCGTGTCCGCAAAGATTTGGACATACTCAAAACACTATTATAAATTTTATATTTATACGTTTGCATATTTTGATGTTGATAAGGTGATCATTTATTATCATCAAAGTTTTGTCATTTATTTTATTGATAATTGCCATTATTTTACAGACTGTTAAACCCATCGTGTAATGAAAACTACTGTAAATATAAGTTATAAGTTAATGAACAGATAACAGATATTATAATAATAAAAATATGTATCTGGTTTTATTCCACTTTTATTTATAATTTTTTACCAGTGACCGGGTTTCGTCGTGACCGACATCGTCAGACTGGCGGGAGACTAAACAAATTTCGATGTTATATACAAGTGCAAGCAGGTGTTGTAAATCATGAGTAGGCCCGATAAAATAAGTTTTTTTTTTTACATTTTACATTTTTACATTTTTTTTTTTTGCACCACAACAGGCCAGGAGGCCTAATCACAGTGGTGAATTACATCACAGAGCACCCAGGCTTGAGAAAAATCTCATTTTAATTTTTGTGTTCTCACCGGGAATCGAACCCGGAACCTTCCGTGCGTGAGTCAAGCGTCTTGACCACTACACCACGGAGGCCGAAGATTAAACGATCGGGAAAAAAAAACGGGAAAACCCATGATTATTTGATGTAATAACTTATATTTACATATAAGTATATTTACATATAAGTTATTCATTTAAAAATAGTTGGTAAATTAGCAAATCACAACGGAGTCCTGGTCCCGACCCTGATGTATGGGTGCGAAGTAAGGACTTGGAAAAACAGGGATGAAAGCAGGCTGAATGCTGTCAAAATGCGATTTCTCAGGCGAATGTGTGGTAAAAATATGTACGATAGATGCACAAATGTTGAGACACGTACCTTATGTAAGGCTGAGACAAGCATTATCGACAAAATCAATAAAGGAGCTCTGCGCTGGTTTGGACATGTAGAACGAATGGACAGCGAAAGAACGGCTAAGAGTATTTACAATGCGAATGTTGATGGATGCAGAAATAGAGGAAGACCGAGGAAGACATGGCATGACCAAATACTTGAAGATGGACATGTCAAAAGTCGGAATAATCGGCGCGCGTGCATGAGAAGATGTATGAACGTAGAGGAAGCGAGATCTGTATGCAAAGATAGAGTGATGTGGCGTTCGATCCTCTCTGCCTACCCTAACGGGGAAACGGTGTGATGGTTTGTTGTTGTTGTTGGTACACTTCTACTTATTTATTTGACCAATTTCACCTTTTATGTCAATAAATAATTTTAATATTTTTGTTAACCTTTGTTGAACCTATTTAAACCTTGCATCTGTACCACGAGGCCATCAATGCTATGATTTTTTTAATTTTCGTTAATGTAATATGAAGTTCAACAGACAACAAGGCGGACAAAGCTATTTTTTCTGCGCCACAACAGGCCAGAAGGCCCAGTTGCACAGAACACTTAAGCTTGGTAAAAATCAGATTTAAAATTTAATTTTCTCACCGAGAGTTAATTTCACAGCCTTTGCCAAGCGTGAGTCAAGCGTCTTAGCCATTACACCATGGAGGCTGCGTTTAATTTTCTTTACTTGATATTCGTTAACCTAGTACGCAACATAACCTAACCGTACAGCTGGATCACGGGGCGAACGATTGTGTTTATGAGGCATATGTAAATTTTCGTGAGATTTGTTTGCTGGTCGGGACACTTTATGCATCATCTTCACATATTCTGAAGTCATGCCGCTAAAATAACCCATCACCCAAATTATTTTATTAATACGATCATTCACAATCTCCAAGCTTATCCCGTCATACGCACTCGTCGGCATATAGAAATATTATGGACAGTTTACGCATATATTTTCAATCCACTGAAATGTGAATCACATTGGGCCTTACTCATAAACTTGGTATAAAATTACACCTAGGCATAGTGTTAGAATACAGATGGGAATACCATCCTTATTATTATTAATATTATAATTATTATGAATAACTTATACAGCGCCATTTTCGTAATAAAATACCCCAAGGGCGCTTTACATAGTGATTCTTTTGAATTTGTAATTTGATTAAAATAATTTATTTTGATTTAGAGAAAAAGTGGGTTTTAAGTTTTTTCCGAAACATCACTTCACTTTCACAGCCTTGCTGGGAGAGCATTCCATGCCATAGGGCCTACGACCGCAAATGCGCGTTCACTAAATTTAGTGCGCTGTTTGCGTAGAGGTAAAATAACTTTTCCTTTCGCCGTAGACGTAGCTGATCTAAGCGTGAGACACCTGTCAGCTAGTTCATCTGGAATGCATAGTTCCCTTAGATATTGCGGAGCAGAGTTGTGCAGTGACTTATACATAAGCCAACAGAGTTTGTATTCGACCCTCTGTAGAAAACGTAGCCAGTGTAGTTCCCGAAGTAGTGGAGTGATATGACTGAACTTAGAGATTCCGAAAATAAGTCTCGCTGCGGTATTCAATACAGATTGTCGGCGATTATAGTATTAGAATAAGGATGGTGTTTCCATCTTACAATATTTGATTTTATAAATATTTGAATCATCAATTTCATTATCTTTTCATAACCTAATGGTGCACACATAGAGTTAAGAATAGTCCAGAAACCGCACACGCACATCAAACAGAAGGCGACTCAACTACTCATAAATGAGTATGTTTACGTTTTGACTCATTAGTTTCTTTGTAGACGTCGCTCAGTACGCAACTCCTGATTCGAATTTAACCATGCCGTGTTGTGTCCTTTTAAAGTGTAGAAATACTGCTAGGATCGTAAAGAAACACGATGCAATCACATTTCATGTGTAATTATCAAATGAATGTGTTTGTCACAAATGCATTACGTAAAAATTTAATTATTTTTCCATCTGTCAGATTGTCGAAGAAACAAAATGGAAATTTCGATAGTATTGCTAGGGTAGTAAAAATGTTAACCCTACTTTGCTCATATTATAAGATAAATAATGAAAATTAAACCTCGGAATAAACAACGCCGTGGTGGACATTTGGCCGACATTATCTTTAAAACATAAAATATTATTTAACATGACATAAAAATATCCGTTTTATGTAAAATAAAATTTATTTTATATTTTAAGTTCAAAGATCATGAAATCAATTACTCTTATAAAATGACCCTTTACTTATCTACTCTGTTGTGTCAATCAAAATTTCCGAGTGCACAATAAAGTTTTAGATAAATTAACAAATTGTTTTTTTTTTACCTTACATTTGTGTTATGGTTATATTCTTCGCGATCTGACAATATTACTCGGTAATATCAATCTGACTTTAAGTATGCGCGCGGCGAAAGTGTGTCTAAGTGGGGGAATTATTGGACACAGTCCGATGTATTCAAATATGATTCTACGCTCCTTCTGGACTATTCCTTATTCTATGGGTGTACACCTTTTTTTCCACAATACAAAAAATGCAGCGTCTTTATTAGGTACAGAGAGAAAATCAAAGATTACTTAAACTTTAATTTTCCTTAAAAATGAGAAAATTCAGCACCACGGAAAATTGGGTAAAAAATATTTTCTTAACTTAACTTCAAAAATCTAAGCAATGATATTACGATACACAAAAATATGTTTTTTTAGTGTTAGCTTATTTTAATAGGTAGTCTATTAAAAAATAAAAATAAATTTTGAAAAACACTCCACCTTATCATAGGAAAATTCGGTTTCGTTTAAAAACATTTTTGTTTACATCATCATCAACATCATTTCCTTTCCGCACCTAATATTGCATAGGGCACTGCATTGGTAAACCAATCGCAGCGTATCTTGATCGTTTTTGTTACATGAGGGTAATATGACCAGTCGTACGCTTCAGGTGCCAATCCAGGGACTATGAAATATTCTAGTGTAGAAACACATTTTTTAAATAAGTATTTTATGTCAACTTTGTCGGGAATCGAACCTGAGACCTCTCGCATGGTAGGCAAATATGCTGACCCCTACACCACCAGGCCTTTTGTTTACAGATATCCTAAAACCCAACGTATTTCTTACAAGGGTGATAGATATTGGCACTTTGTGTTATTTATTTTATTTTTATTTTTGAATCTAGAAATAGGGCACACATGAACATGTTCTCATGTGTACTCTAATGATATAAATTAATTTAATAATTTATTTTTTTGACTTTTTGTTAAATCATATTTGCTCATTGGTGGCCTATTGTCTAGCGGTAATTTCTTTAATTCTGCCTATGTTTTTTTTTTTTTTTTTACAAAATACATTTTTGAAATACAAAATAGGTAAATACAGAACATCTTATATATAACGTTTCTACCTCTCTAATAAAATAGATACTTGTGTTTAGAGATCGGGAGTTCGTTTCACATTTTTTTTTTTATAAACTAAGTAAATTAAAACAAAGTAAATTAAAATTAAAATTAAAAATAAACAAGGTAAATTAAAAATAAACATTCTTTGCTATGGAGTCTAGGAAGGGGTGAGTCTTAAATGTTTTTTAATTTTAGTTTTAAAAGTTTGATAATTTTTTTATAGATTTTAAGTTTTCCGGAAGTTTATTAAAGTTTTTTTTACCTATGTACGTATAATGGTTTAACGCTGCTGTTGTTTTACATCTGTGCAAAATTAAATTATTAGAAAATCTAGAGTTACTTGAATTTTGCACTTCAATTGTTTTTTCTTTAAAAGTTTGTAAGATAGAGGCTTTATTAAAAATTTCTTCAATTGTTGGTATATTAAGTTTTTCGAATACTAGTTTTGATGGGTTCTGGGCTTTTTAAGAATTATTTTTGCAATCTTTTTTTGAATAATAGAGAGTGATTTTAAGTTTGTCCTATAAGCTCCTCCCCAGCCTATAATTCCATACTGCAGGATTGACTGTATTAAAGCATAATAGACTGTTTTTATAAGTTTTAGAGATAAAATATTTCTTAGTCTAATGAATACATAAATAAGTTTAAACGTCAATTCTTCAATTCTTGACTTAAATTGGTTATAATCCCAGTAAAAGCATAGATTTTTATAAATATTGATGATTCGGTCTTTGTCTACAAAACGTTTTTAACGATTCTTAAAAAGTTCAAACGGATGTTTTTTAGCGTTGGCGATACATGAATGAAATTTTCCATATTGTGTGTTACAGTCTTCTTGTATTACCATATCGTACATAATTGTATTTTTTGCCATGTAGTTTTATCACTGGCAATATTTTTAGAACATAAATATTTACTTCTTCTCAAAATACGTCACTGACAGTCCACTATAGGCCTATTTCACATGCATCGTCTAAATCAGTGCTTCCCAAAGTGGTCCTTACGGACCCTCAGGGGTCCCCAGGTTCATTCAGGGGGTCCGTGGAAAATTTAAATTGATTTCGGGGTCCCTAAACAATTCAGGGGGTCCACGCAAGGTGAAATATAAAATAAAAATTATATGATCAGTGTGTAGAAAATCGTTAATGTGACTATTTAAAAACATCTAAATTCTCTATACAGCTTGACGAATCAACATTACCAGGAAACGAAGCTTTACGAAGCTTATGTGAGATTTATAAAAGAAGAAGAAATTTTCCAAGAAATTTTATTTGCCAAATGTTTGGAAACCAATACTAAAGGTTAAACGTTATTTACTGAATTAAAAAGATCTATCGATGAGCCTTCTCAGCGATCACAATGAACAATAATAAATATGCTTAAGTTATCGCAGTCATAAGTCAACGCGTTTGTAAGGAGTATCTTATAAAAAGTAAAAATTAAATTACAATTACTATGGCGACTGCTTTTTATGACATTTGGCTTGCCAACCACCAGCTAAATGCAATAAATAACATGATAAATAATTAATCGATAAATGAAAATGGCAGTTTTGGAATATTTTCCATATTTACACCGGTAAAATTGTGATTGCGCAGCAGGATTATACGTCGCGAAACGTAAATATTTTGACATTTAATATTAGGTTTTCACGGATGTTGCATTGTGATCGCAAATACAATAAACAACCATGGTGAGATATTATCACGTCGCTAATTAACACGTCGGTAGTTATTTGTGATTAAGTTATGGTCACGTGACCTCGACAATAGGCCCCTCCTTAATAAACCACAAAATATTAATTATACAAAATAATACATGTTTTTCTGCTTCATAGAAAATAAAAGTGCATCACAATATTTGAGTTTGTCCAAATGTTCGTACACAAAAGACTGGATTTCACCCCCTCAGGAGTCATTAAGATTAACAAATTACAACAGGGATGGAGAATACCTCAAATAAGGGAATATAGAAGTCTAGGTATTTACAGGGTTTATGACCTGTCATTGGCTGGTTTAAGTGGCCACTTTACACACTGTGTAACATTCACCATTTTGCCTATGTTTGAAAATCCATATTTCTTCAATTCTTCCATCTGTTGATTTTAGTGGAGTCAAAGAGCTAAAACCTTTATTGTTGCGAAGAGATTTATCTAACTGAATTATTTCACATACTAGGCAACGCCTGAAAACAATTTTCCAATTTTTAAACCTTTTCTTGGACCAGTTGGTTTCACTACAATATTTGAGTTTGTCCAAATGTTCGTAGACAAAAGACTGGATTTCGTTTCGAATATATTCATTGGTTTTAAAATTTTGTAAAGATGTTGATAAACATGCAAAGGAAATGGAAAAAAATCATTCCTTTTGGTTGATTTTGTAGTCAGACGATGCGGCAGACGAAAATAAGCTTCGCGGAACATTGCTAAAAATATTTTTCCCATATCTTCTCAAACTCGTGGCATGTATGCGTGTACCGTGTACTTAATATTGCTCATTTCGCTTTTATTCACCCATACTCATTTTTGTTTATTAAACTTTTCGTACGTAATATAATATTATATCTTACTGCCATATGGCAATTGTAGAGCAATTTCTTAAAGTGGCCTAGCTAAAAAAAGATCAACAATGTTTTCAGTTTGTCTAAACTTTTGTATTAACACATTACAACAGAGATGAAGAACATTTCAGAGAAGGTAACATAGAAGTCTAGGCATCTACAGAGGGCTTATGACCTGTCAATGGCTGGTTTAAGTGAACATTTTACACACTGTGTAACATTCACCATTCTGCCCATATTCGAACATCTATATTCCTTCAATTCTTTCATCTGTTGATTTTTGTGAAGTAAAACAGCTGAAACATTTATTTATGCGGGTGAGATTCATCTAATTGAATTATTTCACCTACATACTAGGCAACGCCTAAAAATGTTATTTTTTCAATTTCTATTCTTCTTCATGGACCAGGTGGATTTATCAACCTTGTCAGTCAACCTTTTCAGTCCTTGTCTACAAAAATTCGGACAAACTCAAAATATTGTTGATAAATCCACTTTCTTGTTATTTGTTGTTACTCTGTATTTATTGTTTATAACTATGACTGTATTGGTTTCAAAAATAAATCAAATAACAAAAAAAAGATTAAACGAAGATCATTTTGCCCGGAAACAATCAATATGTTACTACCAGCTGACCCATATATCGAATCCGATTTTCGGGTCAGCTGGTAGTTAAATTTCAGACACGGATCATGAATTATCTATAAATAAATCGAAAATATATATATACATCTAAATTATAAATGTGTATTGTTAATATTTAAAGCTTGTAGTCAAACATTTTAATAAATGTTTTATTTGTATACAGGTGTTTTTAAAACCCCGTCACATCCGAAACCATGATGATCAGTATAAGCAAGAAGACATATTGGCATATTAAAATAAATATTTAGAACGAATTGAATTTACAAAAATAATATATTAAAAAAAACAAATGGTTGCTTACTTCTGCAAGGAAGAAGCGAGGAGAGGGGAGGGGGAGTTTAATACACCCTCAATCACATGGCCACGCCCCCTCTCTTCTTCCCTGCAGAAGTAAGACACCATTTGTTTTTTTAAATATTTTATTTTTAACAAAATCTACGTTCTAATTATTTTTTTAAATATGCTAATATGTCTTCTTGCCCATACTGATCATCGTGGTTTCAGATGTGACAGGATTTAAAGAACATCCTGTATAACCACTTACCAACTTTTCTATGTCTACCGGTTTTCAGACGTACTCGTCTCTTCGTCAGGACAATTTAATATTAATATGTACCTAAAATATTATTTTGTTCGCAAAATTGGTCATTAAAAATAAATTTTGTGTTTTTTAAGTTTACGTTTCTTTCCCCTTTTTGGCGCGAAAAATATGCTTATTTAACAAAACTTTACAGTAAAATGTATGATTTAACTATCCCTTCCCGGTGATGTGTAGCTTTTACACATTGCACATAATAACTTCAATATTTATTTTTTTAAAGTTTTATTTATTTTAACAAATCAGTAACACACATAATTGTATATTTGTTCCCGCAAAGCTGATGCTTGTCTGCGGGTTACATTACATTTAAAAAAAAAAATTACATGCAAGTACGTAGTTTAATAATAAATAAAGAATAACATATATTTATATGCACACTTAAGTTTCACTTGCTGTTTTTATTAATGTTTTGACTATTTAAAAAAAATAATTTAGGTTTTTTTCCTCACAGCTGGTATTAAATTGTACAGTTTTGGTACAACACTCCCCATTGTTCTATCTCTATAGTAGTTCTTTTGTCGTGGTACCGTCAGCTGCTGTGCCGATACTTGTCGGGTCACGATCTGGTGGGTTACTTTGGATTTAAAACTGCAATCGAGGAAATCTCTCACTATCTTATACTGACACTGTTTGTTAATTGGCAAAACGTTAACATAAACAAATAATATTTTATTGTTGTCTTTTGCCTCAATCTTTATTTTTACAGGTACGATAGTTATTTAAGATTTGTACCTGTAAGTTCAAGACTCTGACGGTATAAGATTTGAAACTAAGTTCCCATATTCTTAATCCATATTGAATTATTGGGTCAACTAGCCCCAAGACTAGTCTTATACCCGTATGCAGAGACAAACCTTAAGGTGAGGAGAGTACATTCAATTGTCTTCACGTGCGGGTTATTCTCTGCATTTGAAATTACAATGTACTTTCCTCACCTTAAGTTTTGTCTCTGCATACGGGTATTAGTACTCCATAAATACAATAAATGATGGGTTGAGATTATTCCTTCGTTATACCTTTACGTATCAATAAAAATGTTTTTTTTATTAAATAATGAATGCATATTGGGAACACAAAAAGCGTTTTATCAAAAATCGGAGATATCACCTATACAATAGAATGTTTTCCAATGTGTCGCATGTTGTGTTCGTAGTAAAACAGTATCCTAATATATAATTGTCTCGCACACTCTTTACGTCTCACTTTAGATAATACGGGTATATTTGGGAGAGAGAAAAACAATTTTTATACGTCACACGCGCGAACGGCAAAATTTCTTGTACTTCTCCTAGACGCCCGTTAGCTGGGTTAATAGCTCCCGTTTCGTTGGAAGCGGTTCTTTTGAGCGCACTGAGAGTATGAATTTTTTCATATTTTTAGCAATGAAGTACTTAAGCCCTACGGGAAATTGGATACAAAAAATGTTTTCTTGCGCGCGGTAAAAATTAGAGCATTAATATGTACGGTAAAATTTCTTTAAAATGTACGAAAAAAAAATGTATTTTAATAAAAACGCACTACTTTGAATGACGTCACTGGTTCATGTGAACCATCCAATGATATGAGAGCTTTGAAGGATAACCGGTTTGGTCACCGTAAACGAACCAATCAGAAGAACTGTTATAGAACAAGCTCTGACGTCACACGTGGAGTTATTTCAGAAATACAAAACTTTAAAAAATCATACCGCTGATAATACAATACATAAAAATAAAAAATAAATATTTTTGGCTTAGTTCAATATTTTATTAACAAATAAAAAAAAATAAAAAAGACACTGAACTTCCTCATTGGATAAAAAATATTATCAGTTTTGACTTCAACTAGAAACAATTGAAGCAATTACCGATGAATATTACACTTTGACGATTTAAAATCTCTAATTTTTTGCATGTGTAGTGACTACACAGCACCGTACTGCGCGGATGTTTTTAGGACAGAAAGGGAAAGGTTCAAGTCAAAATGCACTGTAAAATAATTTTAACCGCCTAAATCAATTAAATCAAAGTATGTGAGACGTAACAGCACCATTTGCAAGGGGATCTTTGAGCATAGTCTTTTAAGAGTAAAATAAACAAATACAATTCGCAATTCGCAATGCTATTGCTACGTGGTCATCACTACTTGACTTTCGTGGGCGGAGCAAGTGATGAAAAGGAGTGATGACGATCCCAAAACTGCTCGTCTGTCACCGAACTGGTGAGACGTTGGAGTTTGGAAGACCAAGCGTAACGGAATGGACGGGAATTTTATAAACACGTCACAAACTACACACAAGTGCTTGAGTTACATAATGGTCTGTTATAATTCGAATTAGGCTAGTGTCAACTCAGGAACTAAGCATTGTAGATTTTGAGAGTCTTCTGGATGTTTTGAAAGACACAGTAATTAAATGTGATATTGATCTCGCGGAGAAGTTTCACAAGATGGACAGACTTTTATTACAATATTTGAGTTTGTCCAAATGTTCGTAGACAAAAGACTGGATTTCGCCCCCTCGGGAGTCATTAAGATTAAGAAATTATAACGGGGACGGAGAATACCTTAAATAAGTGAATGTGGAAGTCTAGGCATTTACAGGGCTTATGACCTGTCATTGGCTGGTTTAAGTGGCCACTTTACACACTGTGTAAAATTCACCATTCTGCCCATGTTTAAACATCTACGTTTCCTCAACTCTTCCATCTGTTGACTTTTGTGAAGGAGCTGAAATCTTTATCATGCGGGTGAGATACATCCGGCTGAACCAAATCACCTACTAGGCAACACCTGAAAACAATATTCCAATTTTTATATTTCTTTTTTTATCGGGTAGTTAATTCAACAATGTTTGAGTATGTCCAAATGTTGCAAACTGGCAGGATTTTCTCCCTAGGGAGTTATTCATATTTAAATTTATTGCAACAGAGAGGTAAAACATAATTGATAAAGGAATATGGAAGTCTAGGCATTTACAAGGCTTATGACGTGTCATTGGCTGGTTTAAGTGGCCACTTTAAAGTGAAAACGTGTTTTGTATTTAAAATGAATATAGCTGTTAGTTACCCAAATAAAGAATAAAAAGAATACATAAAAAAAGTCTAACAAATTACAAAAGGGATGGAAAATACCTTAAATAAAGAAATATGGAAGTCTAGGCATTTACAGGGCTTATGACCTGTCATTGGCTGGTTTAAGTGGCCACTTTACACAATGTGTAACATTCACCATTCTGCCCATATTTTAACATATTTGTTCCTTCAATTATTTCATCTGTTGATGTTTGTTTGACCTTTATTTACGCGGGTGAGATTTATCTAATTGAATTATTCCACCAGGGAACGCCTGAAAGCTTTATTTTTTTCAATTTCGATACTTCTTCATGGACCAAGTGGATTTATCAACAATATTTTAAGTTTGTCAAAATGTTTGTCGACCAGGACTGGATTCAACTCTCTGGGGAGATGATAACATTCACATATTACAACAGAGATGAGAACAGAAGCCGAATTTCGGTTTCGATTTTGGCTGAAAATCTTGTGTCCGTCGGCCACTGATTAGTGTATAAGTAATTCAATTACTATGGCGACTGCTTTTCTTGTCATTTGGCTTTCCAACCGCCACTGCCGGCTGAACGCGATAAATAGCATGATTAATAATAAATAAATTAATAAAAATAGAAGTTTTGGAATATTTTCCATATTTAGACAAGTAAAATTCAAATATGTGATTGCGCAGCAGGATTATAGTCGCGAAACATAAATATTTTGACATTTAATATTAAATATAATATATGGAATAGCTGGCTGGGGGGGTTGTGCGGCCTCCGTGGTGTAGTGGTCAAGACGCTTGACTCACGCGCGGAAGGTTCCGGGTTCGATTCCCGGTGAGAACGTAAAAATTAAAATGTTATTTTTCTCAAGCCTGGGTGCTCTGTGATGTAATTCACCACTGCAATTAGGCCTCCTGGGCTGTTGTGGTGCAAAAAAAATGTAAATGTAATGTAAATAAAAATAAAATAAAAAAATAAATAATTTCACAGAAAATATTATTGAGAAAAATATTCAGGCGCCCTCCAACATACCCGTCAGAACAGTTCTTCCAATACATGAGGGTGCTGGATATGAGACAAGTGTACCTAAAATAAGCACTTACACTCTTTTGGTCGAGCAATAAGATGAGGTCTCAGCAAAATGTCCGTACGAGGTTTTCCCAGAGCATAAATTATGTCAAACGCAAAACCCGTACGATTTTAGCTCAGAGACATCTCTCATTTATCGCACCGAGAGGGTTCAATATTTCGGAAGAGCGTATTAAGCTCTCAAGGACAAAAACTATTTTCAAGAAAGTAGTTAAGAACCGGATTTTCCTAAGTGGGAGGGATTTGAGTAGGAAACTCCTTGATGATTTTTCGAATGTTTGAGTTTACTGTTTACCATATTGATGTGCCATATATATATGTATTTAAAAAAAAAAAAATATTTTTCTAATCCTATATTTTTGGTGATATACGCATGTGTCTGTGTCAACTAATAGCTAGTCCCATCTTAACACAGGAATTTTAGTCCCATGGAGTTGGGAATTATGTCCATACTATGTATGTGAATAAATAAATAAATACGCCAGTCATATTTATATCAACTAGCGTGCACTCCCGCAAACTCTCAATAACCGACTGATTGAACGAATTTCTTCTTTCATTTTTGTCTCTTTCACACAAACACCGGCCACAGAACAGCGTCTCTGTCTTCCTTGTTGTAAGTTTTATTCTCGTGCGCTTTCTTATGCAGTACAACAGATGCATTGTGGTTTTGGCACCACTTTTATTTGTGTTATTATTCTTCAAAATAAATCTCATTAAAATCACGGTTTATGAAATTAAAAAATTAAAAAATTTAAAAGAATAACGCGCTTTGTTGACAAAAAACATTGCTTTTTGTATAAGCGTAACCGGTAGGAAGACCTGTTGATTGTCTTAAAAATGGATTTTTAAGTATTTAAAGGGGTACTTTTATACTTTTACTCATGCGCTTTGGAAGGCGAAATATTTTTTTTTTTTGTTTGAATTTGTGCTGTATTGGCTGAATTCTCCCAATGATTCCTACAGTGTCAACACAGGACTTTTAGTCCCATGGAGTTGGGACTAATGTCTCTAATAATGTACAATAAACTTATGTATGTAAATAAATAAATTAATTATTGAAATCATTAATTAATATTAGGTGTTCACAGATGTTTAATTTTGATCGCAAATACAATAAACAACCATGGTGAGAAATTGTTATCACGTCGCTTATTAGCACGTCGATATTTATTTGTGATTGAGCTTCTGGCTACTACAACTTTATTTCTTTTGTCTACCAGTTTACAACTAAAAAATATATAACGGTGTTAACGTCATCAATAACCTTGTATGTTTTATTGTTTTTCCTTACAACTGAGTAAAAACGCAAACCACAACTCATAAACCCTACATTCTTGGCTTAGTGGTTGCTCTTCGGCGCCAACTTTACGTTAATTATTATTTTAGTTGTTTTACATACATAAAACAACAAAACATGTTGAGCATTGTTACGGAGTTTCGAAGCGCAAGATAAATAGCGATAATTGAAGTTACTTTAATAGCATTTAGTATTTAATATTATTCCTATTGTTGGCATATTGCAAAAAAAACGAGGAGTGTAAAACTGGTAGTAACGGCTTTACAGTTGAGGATAACTAAAATCCTCTTTTATGATAGAGAAAATCCAAAAGAAGCTTCTGAGATATCTCTGCATGAGAGAGTGCGGGTATTATTTTAAAGAAACAAACAGTCGACAATGATATGGTAACATTACAAAAAATACGGTTTAAAGACAGACCAGCGAAGTTTCTAAATAAGAATCATACATATTATTAAATTGAGTTACAACAAAAGGGTGTGTTTATGTCTATTTGCATGAGAGTAAGTGTAGATGTGTGTTTATGTGTATTATTATTGGAGTAAGTGTTCAGGTGTGTGTAAGTGTGAGCATCATTAAATAGTAAGTAAGATCGTATCGCAGCCAGAAATAAGGAGTCTTAATTTATTTAAAAACTAATTTATTAATAACTTTCATTAACCGACTGAATCTGTTTTACACTACAACATCCGCCACAGAAAAGCGTCTATGTCTTCCTTGTTATGAGTTGTATCTTCGTGCTCTCTCTTATACAGATGTGTTGCTGAGTTAGCGGACATTCATTCTTCACGTAGCAAGGATAAATATTTTTTTGTATTACCATCCAGCATAGTTATACAAATTTTACTTTTCAAATTCGCAGTGAAAATGTCCATTTGAAGATTACAAAAAATTACGATTTCATCATTTTAAAAATAAGAGAGATATATCAAGTCTTGTGTTATATGATGTCGATGTATTTGATGATGTGGAAATATTTCTGTTTGCCGATGACATGAATATTTTAAATGTTATTAATTCCGTAAATGATTGTGTGACTCTGCGACGTATTTAGATAAAAAAGTTCCAGTGGTGCTCCACCAATAAACTACAATTAAATATCAAAAAATGACATATAATAAGATTTTTTAGAATAAAAAACCCAATTTTATTTGATTATTTGAGGGGTAATATGCAATTAGGCTCTACTTCTGAGGTGCGCGACCTGGGTATCGTTTTTAATAAAAAATTATTCTGTATTAGGCACATAATTAATATTACTAGTAAATCTCTAAAAGTTAGGCTTTATGTTACGTGTAATTAAGGAATTCAAAAACATAGGCACTTTGAAGTTGATGTATACTTCATTAGTGAGAAGCCAGTTAGAGTATAACTCTACAATATGGACTCCTTACTACAACTGTCACCAAAATTCTCTTGAAAGAGTCCAAAAAAATTCTTACGGTAGTTAAATTTTAAACTTAGAATAAGTCATGAATTTTTAAATTACGATTTTTTACTAAAAACATTAAATTTGTTAAAACTTAACGATAGAAGAAAAAATATAGACCTTTTAAATTTATTCAAAATTGTAAATTCAATATGGGATTGCCCTGAACTATTATCTCTCATCAACTTCAGGGTGCCTGGAAGAATGACTAGACAGGTGCCACCGTTTTGTAGCAACAATTTACGGACAGTGTATACTTGTAATGCCGTATTAACTAGATTTTATGAACTCGGCAATAGTTATTCCCACGTATCTGATATATTTAGTGTTGGGTGTTGTTACTATAGAACAAACCTTTTGAACTTTTTCGAAGATGAGAAATATTATTTTATTTATTTTTGCACCACAATAGGCCAGGAGGCCCAATTACAGTGGTTAATTACATCGCAGAACACCCAGGCTTGAGAAAAAAATCATATTAATTTTTGTGTTCTCACCGGAAATCGAACCCGGAACCTTCCGTGCGTAAGTCAAGCGTCTTGACCACTAAACCACTGAGGCCGCCAATGATAATTACATTTATTTATTCATGCATTTCATAATATGTACAGTTTTTTGTTCACTTTGCCCAGCTGTATGAAACAGTACTTATGATTTTATGTTGTATTACTTTAGAATGTTTTCTTTTTTAATTTTGTTTTTCACATTTATTCTTAAATTGTTTAAACTTTCTACTGAATATGCTGTATGATTGTTAGGTTAATTTATTTAAATATATATCTTGTATAATTTTTAGGTTTATTTTTTAAAATAAATCTTGGATATAAGGAAATTTATGTTTTAAAAAAAAAAATTAAGCCAAATTTGTTAGTATTATAATTTTTTTGTAAAAGGTAGGTTTGCCGTTTATGTTAATAAAATAAAATAAAATATGTCAACTAGTGTGACATCACAGCCACACAAGAGTTAAAAACGTAAAAAAAGTTATATTTCCCTATTGCGTTTGTTCTGTATCATTTTGGAACAAAGAAAAAGTGATGAATTCAAAAATTTATTGGAACATGGTTATAACACAAGATTCACACAAAATGAAGGTTTAGTGATTCCAAAGACAAGAAACAAATATGGGACAAGAACTTTAAAATATGTGGTTCCAGTTATGTTCAATTTGTTACCAAACAATCTGAGAAATGGCACTACCAAAAGTGACAAGGGCAAAATAATAGACTGGCTATTCGATCAGGAGTTGATATATTAAAAAAATGAATATTTGTAAATATAGATATATATAAAATAGAATTTATAACTAAGTAATATTTTCATGGATGTTTATGTGTGTATATGTATGTTCACATGTATGTATGTATGTATGTATGTATGTGTATATATGTGTATATATGTATGTATGGATATGTATGTGTGCATGTACGGGTATAAATATGTATGGATATGGATGAGGATGATATATAGATATAGACTTACATATAGATATAGATATAGATATAGATATGGATATGTTAATAAATAATGTTTTTAATAAAATGCTTTGTGCCCATTAAATATGTAAACACTTATGTTTAAAATTTTGGTACTCCGGTTCTGTATTTATTTATTTTTTATCTTAAAATTGCGTGATCATTCACTTATTTTTTTTGTTTTTTTTTTTACATCTTCTAAATATTTTTTTTTTTTTTGAAAGCATCAATTACATGTACTTTTTTTCGCTCCCTATATCTAAGTTAGTAGTAATTATTATTATAAAACCATGTAGGACTATCATATGATTAATTGTAAAGGATCTTTACCGACAAGCCATATTCATTGGCTTGGTGAGTCCTGTAAAAAAAAAAAAATGTCAAAAATGTCTTAAAATAACTAAAATGTAATATTGTATGTACATAATAAATAAATAAATAAAAATAAAATAAAATAAAATAAGCGTGTATTCTAGAAACCTCTATTAATCAAAACTCAATTTTATTAAAAAACCTAATCAACTCAGCCATTATTATAGCAATAGGAGCTCATCACGTTTCGTGTTAACGTTAACTTTTCAGCACCTCACAATATAACGTAGCGATATTATTAGAAATGCAGAATCAGCTCATTACTCAAGACGCTGTGTTGAGATGGAAATCTGTATCTTTCGATTATTACGCGTGGATTAATAAGATTTATGATGCAATCACTAAAACATAATTGGACGTATATATGCAGAAAAGATCCAACTGTCAAATTACAGATTTGAGATATTTGAGGAAATATAAGATCACCACCCTAATATAAAATTACAGATAACCACTTGATTTGAAAAATTATTATTAATGATGGAAATAGTATTTCTCTTGCCAATGGTGTTTCATTTGTTCAGAATTAACATTTCATTTATGAGTTATATGCCTATTTATGGAGCTGGATCATTTTGACTTAAACAGATTTTAAGATTTTTTAATGCAAAAAAAATTCAAACTACATTTTGTAAAATTTGGCTACTGGGTTTGTATTGAGAAAAATCGGAAAATTTACTCAAAAACCCTCTTAAATAATAAATAGTATAAATCAACATTGTATAACTCTATAATAAATTAACTAGTAGGTAGTAGGTTATGTTATTGTTTATTTTGCATAAAAATGTCTGCCTTAAAACAGGTTGTACCAAGTTAGGCAGACTAGACAAAATCCAGAAAAATCTATTGCCTTAGTATGCATGTAGACATTGTATTTTTTGTTAATAAACCATGATTATCATTATTTTTATTTTTATATTGGATTTATTATGAATAATTCGTTATATAGTTATTAGTTACGTCATTATATCCATGAAATATGCAATTTTTTAAATTTATATTTCTGCCTATGCAGACATACAATTGTATTTGAAATTTATTATCTTATATCATCATCACTCAATTTACACACCTTATTGGGCCATAGGGCACTGCATTGGTACACCTATCGAAACGTATCCAGGGATAATTTAGAATTATGAGCAAATCTGATCACTTTTGTTACATGAAGGTAAGATAATCAGTTTTATGTGATTAAATGAAGTAGACGGAATATTTGCATTTGCGCTATTCCTGATGGAAAAATTTCTTTTACATATCTTTTGTACGAAAACATTTTTCAACGACATTAAGACCAAATATCATTGGACTCTTTGTGCAAAATGTAAAATTTTAGTATTGCATTATAGACCGTGTTTTAAAATTGAATTACTACGTAAGTGTTCATCTAGCCTGGTGGATATTTTTGGTTTAAATATAAATGAGATATTCTCAATCGATTTTTCCAATAAATTCAAAAAAGATCCAAAGTGAGTTGGACCTTTTCTGCATATATACGTTTAATTTACTTATTATTTTTTTATCAATTTGGACGAGTACCAACAAATAGCATATCAATACTTTATTTCTGCATAGAATTCTGTCTTAAAAAAGGTTTCGCATACAATATTTGTGCCACCTAAAATGACAACATCGTTTGGTCAGAGGAGTCACATGTTCGTTGCTCCCAAAACTTACAACACTCTACCTCTTGATTTAAAATTGAATACAAATAAACAGAAATTTAATTTATTTGTTAAAGAAATGGCTTCTGGATTTGGGTCCTGAAAACTGCCTTGAGATTCCACCCCACCAAAACAGCAGTCTGTTCGAACTCGGAATTATTGTTGCATGTCTGCTATTTATGTTTTATGTTTATTTCAATATAGTGTTATTTATTATAATATTTTACTAGCGGACCCGACAGACGTTGTCCTGCTCAAACGTTGGCTTGCCTGCTATTAGCTTGGAAAAAGACTTTTCATTGATAAGTAGGTACCTAGGTACTTGTTTGTGGTTTAATTCCAAATCATAAAATAACTCATTTTTAAAAATCGAATTATTTTTGCAAATGTTAAACTCTTCTCGCCAAAAGGGTAACACTTTATTCATGAATGCGATTTTCAAAAATATCAGTTAATATTAGGTTAGTTTATATGACAAAAGAAATTATAAGGAATGTAAAGAAAAAAATTGATTGCGATCCATAAGAAGCGAATGTTGTCTGTAAACATTTAAAAATAAACTTTTTTAAACAGAAAAATACAACATCCTTCCATTTTTTTGTAAGTGCATTCTCGTCGAATGCAACCCTGGTAGGTCAATGAAAAAAAGATTTATGCTTCTAACTTTTTTTTAAAGATTCGATTGAAAACTTTAACTTAACAATTGAAATCTACGACCACGCGCATCGCAAAGATCTACATTTCACTGAAAACCGCACGTAAATCGGTTAAGCCGTATAGGAGAACTTCGGCGACATCACACGTACAGAGGAATTATATATATAAAGATATTTTTCATGTACTAGAACATAACATAAAAATAATGTAAATGAATGCCTCGACACGAATTATGCCCAGTGTGGTGTTCATATAAAAAAGAAAAAATATAATGTTTTGTGTGAAATAAATAAATATAAGATATTCTAGAGAAATCTAGTAATTTGATAATATTAAAATTTACAAACTCAAAATATTGTTGATAAATCCACCTAGTCCATGAAGGAGTATAGAAATGAAAAAATAACATTTTCAGGCGTTGTCTAGTATTTAGGTGAAATAATTCAATTAGATAAATCTTACCCGCATAAAAAAGGGTTTCTGCTCTTTAACTTCACAAACATCAACAGATGAAAGAATTGAAGGAATATGGATGTTTAAATATAGGCAGAATGGTGAATGTTACACAGTGTGTAAAGTGACCACTTAAACCAGCCAACGACAGGTCATAAGCCCTGTAGATGCCTAGACTTCTATATTACCTTATATAAAATGTTCTTCATCTTTGTTGGAATATGTTCATGTTAACAGCTCCCCTGTGAGTTGAATTAAGTCCTTGTCTACAAAAATTTGGGAAAACTCAAAATATGGCTGATTTAAAAAAATGATTTAGCTTATTATTTTTTTTTCAAAAGTTTTTTTGCGCATATAATTGATAAATAATATCTGAATTTAACAAATTGTGGTTAACATACCAATGTCTAATGTATTTTTCATTTTAAAGATGTTTAAAGTAGAGATGAAACAGATATCCTGTAATAGCCTATAAGGCTATCCGCTATCCGGCCGGATAGCGGATAGAAGCTCAATATCCGGCGAATACCTTATATACATTAAACTGCGAAAACATCATAAAATTAACGCCACTTAATTGATTTATGGATATCGACCGTGCTGCGGAAACATAAAGTAACCCTCATTATTTTTAAAATATACATCTTTGCATAAAAACGTTAGTCGGTGTTTAATGTATACTCTAAAAAAAGAATTTGACCGGCAAACAAAAAATGTTTACCAAAAATTATTATTATAATTAATTAAAAATATATTTGCATGAAAAACTACTCACTACCCAAAACAATTATAATTATTATAGAATAAACTTATAAACCATATTAATATGCAACTCATTAATCGACATGTGATTATTAAAAATATTTTAACCCCATTTTATGCCCATTAAAAGTTTTGTTTTAAACTTTGAAAAAAATTCTAGTACAGATGTGTTTTTATTTATTTTTTAGACAAAAGACCGGATATCCGGCTTAAGGGCTCGCCGGATGTTCGATATCCGGTATCCGGCCAAACCACTAACGGTTTCATCACTAATTTAATGTTTGTTTAAAGATCTCCACAGATAAGCCGTATAAATTAGTGATTCTTGAATACCTTTGTAACTTTTTTGTGAAATTATTTTTTAAACTAGAGAATTAATAAATAAAAAGTTTGTAACAAAAACCACACGACAAAATCAAAGCATTCAAACACTTTAGGTTATTTAACTGATTATTCGCATTTTTTTTAAATTTGTGGTTTGGTGCATTTTATCGTTAAATTTCAGATAATAGAAAAACGAGGGTTTCCGCAAAAGGGTGTAACAATTCCAAATAAATGATATTACCGTGTTGCCAGCCAGGAAGGTAGGGTAGGTGCTTAAATAAAAACGAGGAGTGGTGTTGACCTTCCGCCATTTTGTGGCATATAAATAACTGGCATTGTTTACAATGGAAGACCTTTAGGACGGCGTAAAGTGAGCTTAAGGGTGTGCCAAGGTCGCTAGAATATTTGTGTCGTGGAGTTCCAAAACCCACCACTAAAATTAGTACAATTGCCAAAGAAAATTCAATAAAAAAAGGAAAAATACGATCACATCATGAATTCGTTATTTTTTTCTCCAGAATTCTCTAGATCTTAATTTTAATAGCTACTTTTAATTTTTATTTTGTTTCATTTTTATTTTAATATAAATTTTTTTCTTGTTACTTATGACTCTCTGTTAACTCATACACAAAATGCACTATCTAAGTATCTTTAGAACCCTAATTTTTTTAATATTCAAATTTTATTATTTTATTTTATTTCTCCTGTCTCCTTCCAAAGTCATAATCCAATCCCATATTCTTCATCAAGCAATATATATTATAAAAAAACATTTAAGTTTGTAAATGAAAGATACATTCCAAATTTGTGGATTACAGTATCACTCGTGTTTTATTTATATAATGTTTATTATGACAAAAGTATTTTTATAATTAATTTTGACTTACTTAATATGGTTTACTAATTATTTACTAAACATAATGATCCATTTCCTAAATAAATTTCTTCAACAATTATGGTATTAAATCACCTCTTCCAAGATTGCATAGTTTAGGACACCAGATCAGATGTATTGAATTGTTTTACAATGGCCAAATCAAGTTTAAACTTGCTATTAAATAAATAGTCTAATAATAATCTAAAGACTTTTTAAATTTTTCTGTTAGTTTGTAGAGAGAGAAATATAAATGTATAAATAAATGTATGTTAAATAAATATATCGTATGACTAGATTTTTGCAACTTAATTTTTGTAATATTTTAAATAGGTTTATTATTATTGTTTTTCATTGTTGTGACCTCCTGAGCTCTTAACATAAGACAGTTCATGTCCTAGGCCATGGGCATTCAATATCAAAACATTGCAACAATAGCAGCAAAAAAAAAAGGATTTTAGCCATTCCTAATTTACCTCGTTATCTTTATTTTATAGTATAATTATAATGTATCGCATAATATATATATATATGTATATATATATATATAATATAGTACAATATATTAATATCAGTTTAAAATGTATACATGTTTTCGTTTATAAAAAGCATTTGTAAAAATAAAAAAAATAAAAATTCGACTACAAATTTCGATCAATTTATTTGGACAAGTCTGTTTTTTTGTTGACTGGAAGATATTACTTTGGCAATTTATAAGCCCCCCGTAAAAATGTATGCATTTTTGTGCTTAAAGTTTCAAATAAATAAATATAGAGGTTTTGGCGCTCTTCGACTCATTTTGTTTTAATCTTTTCCCTTTGATACGGTGCCGTGACATTTAATGGTCTCCAGGGAAAGATAGCGTGATAGAATGAGACAAATAAAATTGTCAGTATAGAAGTATAGAAGTATGGAAACATGGCAGCATGGCAGCATGGCAGTATGGCGAGAAGGTCAACGTCAAAAGAAATTAATAAATTTATCGTGAATTCTATGTTAATAATCTTTATGGCTTATTTAAAATTGTAAATTTGTTAAAAGATTTATTTCAATGTAAGTTAAAACCAATATATGTGTATATATATATTTAACATCGACTTTTCCCTTGTGTGTCTGTTTTTTTTTCTCGGGATTCTTCTTTAAGCTTTGTTTTGCAATATGGTGGATCTATTTATTTAGTTTCTGTATTGCATTGCAATAAAGTTGCAAGGGATAAAAAAATATAACAATCTCTTCAATGAAAAAAAAACTATTAAAACTATATCACTAAGGAAATTCGAAGTAAATTTTAAATAAGTTTTTTGAACACGTAGTAAAAACAGCATTCTATTTTAATTATTTTCTCTTTATTTAATATAGTTTTTTTTTATTCTTGTGTTTATTTAATATTATATAACTTCAAACTAATAAATAACTATAACAGTGTAAGTCACTGTCCAAGCACAAGAGCTAGTCTCTTTTTTTGAAAAGTTACAGTTTTAATGAGGGGGCCTCACTTATTAGATTTCCTTATACCAGGTTTACACTAAGAAATAACCATACCCGGCTTAACTATTTATAACCTATATAAAAAAAGCTTACTTATAAAAATGTTTATTATCTAGTATAACAATTCACAGGTGATTTTATGTTTAATTTATTTTAAACAGTAAATACTGATATGTGCGCGTGTGCAGGTTATGACAACAAACAAAAAAAAATGTCAAAGTCGAATCGAGACTACTGTCAGTGTAATGGAAAACATGAAAACCGTTAGAAAAAGAATTCAAAATTAGGAAGAAAAGGAGAAGGTAAAAACATGTTTTTTAGTTTATTCGTGTTTCTTTTTTATCACAATTAATTAAAACACATGCAAACATATAACATTTCAGATATTACAAAATAAAAATTATTAAAAATCTGTTGAATCGCATTGAGAAGGTCGCAGGACTTTGAATTGTTTGAAATTAAAAAAAAAACTGTTAAACTATCCATTTTGACTACCGAAAAATATGACTTTTGACAGATCGCATGCTTATTTTTTTATTTTTTAAATTTTATTAACATAAACGGCAAATCTGCCTTTTACAAACATTTATAAAACTAACATATTTGGCTTAATATTTTTTTATTATTTTTTAAAACATAAATTTCCTTGTACCCAAGATTTAAAAAAAAAATTAAACCTAAAAATTATTCAAGATTTATATTTAAAAAAATTAACTTAAAAATTATACAGAATATTCAGTAGAAAGTTTGAATAATAAAACATTCTACATTAATACAATAAGAAAACCATAAGTACTGTTTCATGCAGCTGGGCAAAGTGAACAAAAAACTATTATTATTATGAAATGCATGAATAAATAAATATAATTACCATTCACCATCTTTGAAAAAGTTCAAAATGTTTGTTCTATCGAAACAATACCCTACACTAAATATATCAGATACGTGGGAATAACTATGGCGAGTTCATGAAGTCTATTTAATACGGCATTACTAGTATACACTGTCCGTTATTCCAGCGTTATACCACATAATGTGCAGGTATAAGTTTCTATGGTCGATATCCCAGATTTAAACTGAGTTTAACTTTAAGAGAGATTAATAAGTAATACTTTTTGCCATACCATCATTATTCTACCACTATTCTTAAGCTTAACTTTATACCCGATTTATAAGTAAGGCTCTAAATATATAATAGGCGGCCTCCGTGGTGTAGTGGTCAAGACGCTTGACTCACGCACGGAAGGTTCCGGGTTCGATTCCCGGTGAGAACACAAAAATTAAAATGTGATTTTTCTCAAGCCTGGGTGCTCTGTGATGTAATTCACCACTGTAATTAGGTCTCCTGGCCTGTTGTGGTGCAAAAAAAAAAAAATCTCTATAGTAGATTGTAATAAATAAAAAAAACATGGATCATTTTATGTAACTGTATTAATTAATAAAAAAATAAAAATAAAGGAGTGAGAGAGATTCAAGTTCTTTTAATTATTTTTTTACTCATTTTTATAGTAGCTTGTCCTTTCCAGTATTTAATTTATTTTTTTTCGTTATACTTACCCACGTTTCTTCAGAAGAAAATTACTGTATTTATTTATAGACATTATCAATTTAAACGTTAACGTTAGGTAAGGTTACTTATAAAATAAGAAAAGTCTATGGCTGCAAAAACGTCTCGTTGACTTGCCGCAAAAATAACCATGTAGTATTTACGATGTCCGCTTTACATAAAGCTTTTAGCAGCACGTTTTACTATAACATTAGATTATTGGCACTATCTACCCCAGATATTATTATTCGACTGCGTCGGTATTTGAAATTGACAAATTCCTCCATTACGTAGTGCCGTCCCGAAATATCGTAATCTACGCTTGACAACGTCAAGTGACATTGCCGCCAATATTGACGTAGCGGAGAGCGTCAACGAACGAAATTCCAACTTGATTTTTAAAAATCTCTTTTCCTCTCAATTGGAATGGACAAATCTTCTTGTAAGTCCGTTACTTCAGAATCAGAAGATGAAGTTTCTTGTAATGGCTCATGAGAAGACGTAGAGGGTGTTATGGATGCCAAATAAGTGGCCAGCCGCTTTTGCTCCTGGATATTTCTAAGACTCGCCTTTTCTTTCTTTTCTGGCAATTTTTTGTCCACTCCAGCTAAATGACCGGGTCGTCCTGGCTCTCTCTGCTTTTGTAAGAAAATCTTATCCTCATTTATCTATATTAATTGAAGCGCATCGGCATGTGCAATATCAAACAATTTTTTTTGTATTTGTAACAAACACTTGTCGACGCTACTCAAACACATTTTGAGTTTTGTTTGCATCTTTTTGCAAATTTCTCCAATCTTGGTATAAGGCTACAAGTTTCTTAACACAGTTAGGTAAAGTTTTAGTCGGTATACGTGCCTTTTTCCAATAAATAATGCACTCACGAATAGTAAGATTTGCACTTTCATTGACGCTTAAATTGACTTAGCGAATATTATAAAATAAAACCGCCAGCTCTTGTCCATTAGAGGGAAGTTTAGAACCTGTAATTTGATGTTTTATATCCCCAACCAAAAATATTTCATTTTTAGAACTGCGTAACTCCACAGACATGTTGACAAAACGAAAACAATGCGTTCACTAATAAAAACAAACACGATATAACAAGCACATTAACACTTAGTTCGCGCGCGCCGTACTATGTAAGTTTTGACAAGTTCCGATGCAAGTCGGCACGGATTGCCGTGATTCAATTTACGTGAAATTTTATTTATAAGTGTTTTGACATCATTCAAACAAAATTAGAGGGTATGCATTGAAAAAATAAGACTTTAATATTTCTGGGACACCCTAACCTATGTGTTATTTTAATATATACCTAATTTTACATTTTTATTTTCATTATTTCTTTATGTATGAATAAAGGTTTTCCATTTTTGATGTACATATATGTGAATAAATAAAAATGGAAAATTGAAAAACTAAAACATTTGTTTATCCAAGTGAACTTGTGACGTAGTTCAAAGCGGTTCATTTTTATGAAAATTATTTTTTATTTTTAACTTCGCTATTCAATGAAATTAAATGCTCCAACTTTTACCGCGTGCAAAAAAAAATTTTTCTTAATTTTTCCGTAGCACTGAACTTCCTTATTCTTATAAAAATGTCTGACACACTTGTTGAAATTTGTCGGGTTTTACACAGAGATAATGTAGAACTATTTACACTGGTTTTGACGTTTACGCGTTGCATTTTCTGCCAGAAGCACAATCCGGCAACCAGCCCACGCAATAATCATGGCCAAAAATAAACCGCAGTTCCTACCGCGCTTTATTTTTAATTCAAATTAAGAAAAATAATTCGCTAAATATTTTAATCGAAACCATACAGCTTAATATAAGATATTTGTTAATATTTTGATTATTTTGTTGCAATTTGTCTAGTTATTAAGTTCTATCTTCCTTCTAATATTTTACTGTAAGTTTCTCTTTTCTGTTAAATAGGCACTATCAGGTTTTGGTGGGTTTTTCTGTTAGTGCCTATTTCAATTTATGTTGAAATTTTTGTTGATTTGGTTATGTGTTATATTATTACAATTGATATTTTGATGTTATTCTTGTACTTATATTTTTGTTGTCTATTGTTTGTATCTGTATTGTTATTCCTTTTTGTTTATGTAGTTCTTATGTTTATTAATGTAACTTGTTTTTGGCCGATGTTATCAAGTTTTGGTAGAAGGCCCTAATAAAGAAAGTTTGAACTATTCAGCGATTTTATTTTCTTCTTCCTTCGAAATGGACCTTATAGGCCTTAAAAAAATAATTCAAGTTGATGTCCTACGTCTATTGCAATCAATATATTTTTATGTTCCCAACTATGTCACCAGTCAAAATCTGCCATTTATCAAATTTTTTAAGAGTAACATATGTGTTCATGCCACTATGTCCAGAATGTGTAGATTAGTCAATCCATCGCACAATTTGGAATTCTTTGAGATAGATCTTCCTGCTTTTTGTAGATCTCTAGCATGAAGATATATTGAGAGGGCTTAGCTCAAAGTCTTATATTATGGCGATCTTGTTTTTAATATAAATTATAGGTACTTTTATTGTATTGTCTTTGCTTCAGTAAATAAAAGTTATTTTTGTTATTTCTTGAACATACATTATTATGTCTCTTCATATAACTTGTAATGAGGAAGTTCAATAGTCTTTAAAAAAATATATATATATTTGTTAATGATCTATTAAACTAAGTTTTTATATGTCGTATTATCAGCGCTATGATTTTTTAAAGTTTTGTGTTTCTGATATTACTCTGCATGTGACGTCACAGGTTTTCTACCGCTTCTTCTTAATCAGTTCTGCCGATTGATCCGTTTACGGTAAGTAAACCGAAAATCTTCCACAGCTATTTTATCATTGGTTGATACATATGAAATAATGACGTCGTTCAAAGAATTAGTTTTTGTAATTTTTTTCGTACATTTTCAAGAAACTTTGCAGTACAATTATTGCTGTAATTTTTGCCGCGCGCAAGAAAACATTTTTTGTTTCAAATTTCTGTAGGGCAGAAGTTCCTTATTGGCTTAGGCCGTATAATATAATATAATAAATAAAATACAAAATCTCCAGATGCCTCCAAGAGTCATTATTGCGAGCCAGTACACTGTCCTTCTACCATGTCAATCTCGCGTCCTTAAATTCTCCCAAATAAAGCCGATAAATCGTCACTGACGGTCTTCCAGGACGGTAGGAGCCCGCAGGCGCGGGTGTGAAGAATGGGCAACTTCAGTTGAGGCTCTTCCGAGGAATCCGCAGTACGTGTCCAAGCCAGGTCCACTGCCGCATCTTCAAAACGCTTGTTATAGGAGGCGGCTGCTTCCGTTCTCGGACTTCAAAATTAGTTATGAAATCCAACCACCTTTTTCATAATATTCCCCTAGAGCACTTACTCTCAAAACTCTGAAGTTTAGTGTTTTTAAATTTCAGTGAGGTGCCAGGGTTTGTACCCATATAGGAGTGCTGGTATTACACAAGACTTTTGGAGAAGAAATTTGGCATTTAGTTTTGAGCACGCGCCGTGTTAAAAGTTGCTCCAGCAATTCCTAAACGGGTTGCGAGCTCGTCGCGCATGCTTTCATCCTCAGTTTTGTGAACTCCAAAGTATTTAAAGCTGTTAATTTTCTTGATCTTCTGTCCATTAATTAAGAGATATTGATTTGTTGCATATAAATTTCTAAGTCTTTTTGGTAGTAAAACCTGTACCTTAAAGGATAAACCACGGGAGTCACATTGAACGAAATGTTCAGGAAACAAGATTTTGTGCGCGATTTCTAAAACATCATAACTTTTGAACCACATAAGATATTTCAACCCATAAAGAACTTTGATTTTTTTTAAAATAATAATACCTAATACATATTGAAATAATGTATCTGGGATTACTGATGTTTTTTGCATTAAAAAAAAGTGGCTTTCAGATTTTCATTTCAACCTAAAAAACCATTTTTACAACGAAAGTAGACTTAGTGTTTTATTTACGTATAAAATAACTTATTGCAAATAAAAATAAATAACTAAAACATTTTAAAGTAATAAAGGTCTATGAAATACTGTCGAGTAAAAAAATATATTTTTTGCTAATTATTAGTTGCATAAAAAATATTTTTTAATTTGTAATTTTGAATTCCGGAAAAAACGATCATTCCATTGGCCACGCTCCTAATACGTCACAATTCATGTTTATTTGTTCCTGGCCACTGACATTAGTTTAGATCATTATCACGAATCTTTACATTACAACAACCAAGGCCAAATACGTTGCGTTTTTCTCGCAACGTATTTTTATTAAATTGATTTTTAACATTTATGTATGAAAACATTTCTCCACAATATCCATATCGAATTTGAAAAATACAATTAATTATTCTAAATCCATATAATACATGCGTTTTTATCGGTAGTTGTAGTATGTGATATTTCCCTATTTCTGCAATTTTAACTCGAAAAGGGCAAAAAGTGGACTCACGTGTTTTATCCTCTAAAGTACAGATATTAGATCGGAGTTTTTCTGCCGTCGGTCTAAAATTTCCTGAAAATTACCGGTAGACTTTACGAATAGAACCAATACAGTAATATTTTAACTATTTACTAATCGAATTCTATGTATAGTGCATTGCTATATTAATTTGTATGGGACGTCCGCAGTCTAAAGTTAGTACACAAGGACGCAGGCCTCGCGTCTGCCAAGTAGTGGCCGGTGCATGACCAGATTACGCTAATATCTCTCTGGATGCCCTTACGGTCAACACGATCTCGGGTAAATATACATGTCATGTCTTGCTGAGAATGGGAATCAAACACATGTCTGCTGCGGGCAACAAATAGACACGAAACATGTAAACATGTCCGTCAATAATGCAACAGTGGAAAGACGTAGTGTAATATTTTCATAATATCTGCGTTTACATACAAGTGGTGTAGTCGGGCCGGAGCGCAACGGAGCGCGGCTCCGGCACTTTTTATCTGTGCGGAGCGGCGCTCCGGCTCTGGTTAGGAACAAATATTACGTTTAAAAAAATATCTACTTAAGTCTCTTCAAACAATTCGAAATAACAACAAACGTTTTTATTGCCGATAACTGACAGAAATCTAAACATGTGTCCACCCCCTCCCCCCCCCTCCCACTACCCTCCCACTTCTTTCCCACTTCCCTCCTTCTTTTCTCCCCCTTCCCTCCCACTTCCCTCCCACTTCCCTCCCATTTCCCTCCCACTTCCCTCCTACTTCCCTCCCACTTCCCTCCCACTTCCCTTCCACTTCCCTCCCACTTCCCTCCCACTTCCCTCCCACTTCTCTCCCACTTCCCTCCCACTTCCCTCCCACTTCCCTCCCACTTCCCTCCCACTTCCCTCCCACTTCCCTCCCACTTCCCTCCCACTTCCCTCCCACTTCCCTCCCACTTCCCTCCCACTTCCCTCCCACTTCCCTCCCACTTCCCTCCCACTTCCCTCCCACTTCCCTCCCACTTCCCTCCCACTTCCCTCCCACTTCCCTCCCACTTCCCTCCCACTTCCCTCCCACTTCCCTCCCACTTCCCTCCCACTTCACCATAGTGGTAGCGGTGCGTTCTGATACTTTTTTATTTACGACTACACCACTGACATACATGATGTATCATTTCTCTTTTCACACACTGTGGTGCATAGGACACTGCATTAGTACAAATGCAGCACATATCCGTCCTTTTTTAGAATATACCTCTGTGATCTGGTCTCCCTTCTATGCAGGCCGGAAAAATCATATCGAATCGGTGCATCATCGTCTGCTTAGAAAAGTAGCATGGATGATTGGCCTCGAGAGAGGAGACTACACTTACGGAGAAATGGAGTCAATATTAAAAATCTCAAGTCTACAAAAACGTAGAAATAACATTGATTCCATATTTTTGTTTAATTTACTAAATGGCTTAATTGATGTACCATCGTTACTGGAACAAGTGGCATTCAATGTTCCGATCCGCCGGTTGCGAAATAATAATGTGCCGTTCCGACTATGGCTTGCATGGACCAATGCACGGTGGTCCCGCGTCCATAGAGGGGCAATCATAGCCTTTTGCTGTTGTAATAAACATTCAAAGCATAAGCTACTGTATTTAAAAAAATACTTTTTCATAAGAATGACTAATTTCAGAAAAAAACAACTCATTTTTATTAAAATATATAGTTTATTAGTTAAATAAAATAGGAAAAAAATGTAAAACAATGATGCTTAGCATAAACATATCAAAACTTTATAATTTCTTTATATCGATTTATTAAGTAGGTACACAAAAATTACATTTCGACACAAAAATACATAGTGAAAGAGTACAAATATAAAACTAAACGTACAAAAAAGTAAAGGTTTATTAAAAATCTAGTGTAGGTGTTGTCATTTTACATAAATAAAAATTTCAGCGCTTAATACTTACAAAAATCTATATTTTCAAAAAAACTTATTAAAAACTATAAGTTGCACTTTAAAAAAAAAATTAAACACATAAAAATTTTAATACCTCTTTTGACAATATAGACTTCTTTTTACGAGACAAATTCTTAAGGCTATAAATTAAGGGATCTGAAGTAAGAAGAAGTCTATGTAAGAGATCGATATTAGATAAAGTTTGTGACATTTTTCGTGTGTTATCGCGCCTATAAAGCTTAGTATTTGTGTTGCCTGATTCCGCTGCTTCCTCAAAGAACTCTCCAATAGACAATAACGCATGCTCAATCACCTCAGACCTTTGAATAGGTATTTTATAGACAGAAGATGGCAAGTAGTACAATGGATATTCCTGAACTAGTTGTTGAGCAGTTTGTAACGTGCAATCCCTATACTTTACCTTATTTATATCATATATTGTTGACAAACATTGCAGCAAATGGCAACACCTGTCTATCAGATCCTTATTAAGGCCGTATTTATATAACACGTCAGAGCACTTAATACTTTCTAAAATTACACAGAAAAAGTTCCCCTAAAAGCCGAAAATCGTCATCAACGGGCTTCTAGCCCGGCGGAGCCCGCAGGTGTGAGGAACAGGCAACTTGATTTAAGACTTTCCTGCGGGTATCCACAGCACGCGTCCCAGCCAGGTCCAGGCCAGCCTCTCGGTGTAGGAAACTGCCACTTCTTTTTTTTATTCTACCTAGTTTTCTCAAATATTATGTCACATTATCATCATCATAATTAGCCTATGTCTGTCCACTGCAGGACATAGCCCCCCCCTGTCTCTTCCACTCCACCAGCGTTATGGTTTTTCAAAACAACTCCGCGTGTGACGCATCAAGTTATCTTCCCCTTCTTCTATGTGAGTTCTGCTGATTGGCCAGTTGGCGTCCCGTACAGCAAAAATCTATCACAACTTTGAATTTTTGGTTGATTTGGAAGTACTAGTGATGTCGTGCAAATTAGATCGTTTTTATTAAAATCATTTTTATTATTTTTTTCTCGTGTTTTTAAGAAAATTTGCAGTACAATTGGATGCTTTATCCAATTTCCAATTAAATTTATATCCAATTTCTCGTAGCACTGAACTTTTTTATTGTTCAATTAACTTTACGAAACATGTTTAAGTTAATTTTTAGTGTGATTCGAATTCACTGTAATATTTCAAAAGCAATTAAATATGGGACTCACTAATTCGGATAATTTGAGTTTTACTGTAATTTGAAATTATGAAGGCAACTATTTTTTTTATATTACCTACAATAGATCAAAATTGTAGGTTCAATACATTTTTAAGCAATGAAAGCTTTCATTATACTTTCGTTTTTTGTTAATAAAACTGCCGATGTATTTTAGTCTCGTTTGATTCTGGAAAAGCTCTAAAAGTTCCCATGATGATTTCAAATGATTAATAGATTCGTTTCCGAACGCCGCATCTTTTAATGTTTAATTTTATTACATCTCATGAGCGCCGAATACACTAACATTGCAAGCACAAGCGAGAATAATTCGTTTTTTTCTACATCACAGATGTTCTAGAGTTGCGCAAGAAGTTTTCATACATCAGAGCCCCAATTACAGTAAGTTCTCTTCAAATGTCCATAAAGTAAAACCTAACTTTCTGCACAAAAAAGTAAAGTATTTTCATCGATAACGAACAAGTTACAATTAATAAAATCCGATTTTACTTTACTATTTTTAATCCCCTCTCTGGTCCTGGATTAGAATAGGAAGTAAGCAAAGTTATCGTCAATTATCTATATCAGTGAATCATCATATCAATCATCAATCATCTATATCAGTCATCAGTTATCAGTTATCATCAATTATCAATTCTCTTAAATGTTCTTCATCTCTGTTGTAATATGTTAATATAAACAGCTCCCAAGGGAGTTGAATCCAGTCCTTGTCTACAAAAAATTGGACAAAGTCAAAATATTGTTGATAAATTACCTGGTCCATGAAGAAGTAAAGAAATTGAAAAAATAATATTTTCAGGCGTTGCCAAGTATGTAGGTGAAATAATTCAATTAGATGAATCTCAACCACATAAATAAAGGTTTCAGCTCTTTAACTTCACAAACATCAACAGATGAAAGCATTGAAGGAATATAGATGTTCAAATATAGGCAGAATGGTGAATGTTACACAGTGTGTAAAGTGGCCACTTAAACCAGCTATTGACAGGTCATAAGCCCTGTAGATGCCTAGACTTCTATATTACCTTCTCTTAAATGTTCTTCATCTCTGTTGTAATATGTTAATTATCTATATATTAAAATCAAATTTCCTACATAAAAAAAACATTTATATACTCGTAATACCAGCGGGCAATATTCTGACTGTTACATGTTAGAAAACTTAGCGCTTTGGGCCTCAGTTGATTAAGATCTCGGGCACTTTAAAATATCGCGCTTTTAGACTTCACAATTCATTTATTGCTGCTCCGAGCAATTAACATGTAATAAAGAAGAATCTGTCACTTAAAATAATGCTACCAAAATTTTCACAAAATTTACAAATACAATATATATAAATACAATAATATGACCACAAACGGTAAAAATAAAATAAACATATAATCAAATGGAGACTTGCGATTTTGGGATACCTCAGCGTAGGTGATAGGTCCGCTTTTATTTATTCTCTATGTCAATGACATATTTTGTCAAAATTTAAATTCAAAATTAATATGATATGCCGATGATACGGTTGTTTTAGTTGAGGGAGTAAACTGGAACTCAGTAAATTTAGTAGCTAATGGCGTTGTAAATAAATTGAAATTATGGTTTGACAAAAATATATTGTCTAAAGACATATTTAAAAATACGGAAAAGACAAAAATCATCCGATTTTTTATTAACAAAACAAACTTAGATTCACTAGTAAAAATAATTATTCACCAAAACAATTGCAACAAAACTAACTGAGATCTTACATGTTCAGTACTTGATACAACATATAAAATTAAATATCTCGGTGTATACATAGACCAAAACTTAAAATGGAAAGACCATATTAGTGAACTAGTTAAACGAATTAGAAAATGTATATGCATATTTATTAGATCAAGGAATATTTTAAAATCAATAATTTGAAAATAGCTTATTACTCAATTGTACAATCTTTGTTATAATATGGTATTATAGGGTGGGGTGATTCATATGCCAATATATTAAACTTTCTTAAAATAATAAGAAGATTAATTATTAAAGTTATTCTTAAAAAACTCTCAACATTCAATACGGAAAGTCTATTTAAAATATTTAAGGTTCATCCAGTAGACACTCTTTATGAAATAAATTCTATTTTGCAAATATTAAAAAATAAAAAATAAAAGGATTTGAGATGAATAAGTCACTCAGATACCAACATAATATTAAAATTCCTTAATTCCACACAAGTCATGGTCAAAATACCTTTGTCTTCAAAGATGTAAAAAATTCTAAAAATCTTCCCAATGAACTAAAAACTATGAAAAATAATATATCAATAAATAAATTTATGGTAAATCTAAAAAAAATTTTTGAACACGTGTGAAAACTACATTAAATTTTATTTTTTATAAATGTATTATTGTTTTATGTTTTTTTTCTTTATATATCCTATGTTTTAATTTTTTCTCATGTGCGTATTTAAAATTATATAAACTCTTATAATAAACAACTACAACAGTGTAAGTCACTCTTGAAGCACAAGAGTTAGTCTCTTTTTTGGAGATTACAGTGATAACATTTACTAGATGTGTAAAAGTAGGTATGTATAGAATTTTATAAAAAAACATGTACCTTTTATTTATTATTAATAATAATAATATGTTATCAAATTACCAAAAAAATCGCAAAAAGTTCGATTAGTAAGCAAGTAACGTTGAATAACTAAGAATTTGTAATCCACAATAATAACAGTCAGCTATCGCCGACCTTTACATCCTAGTAAATTCAACCCTTCGGGCTTCATTTAACCAGCCTTGCGGGCCTTGATAAATCAGTCCTAATGGCCTCATTAAATTGGCTCTTAGAGCTATGGGCACCCACTCACTCGCTGCAACTTACACCTTGTGCAACACTAAATGCATGACGTATCTACCAATTCACCGAAATTACTCAATACCAGGATCAAGAAGATAATTCAGACACTCTGTGCCCGCCATTGATCTTTTCCCAAGTCTTTCAAATCCAAAATTTACTAATTTCTTGTCGCGGTTAAGTTCTACAGCATTTAATCGCTTTTGTATTTTATCTATAACAGTTGTGAAATTTATAAATAAAACCTCAAACATTGTAAGGGAAATCATTCATTTCTTACACCTTGCCACAAAACTTTGGTAAGTCGAAATCCAAGAAAATTATTCATTTACGCAAAAAGATTCCACTACAGAGTATTGGTTAATGAGGAACTCGGATGCGCTTTATTAGTTTTTCATAATACAAATTAAATAAATTTTCATGGATCTTGTAACTTAATAAGTTATCTATGATAATAAAAGACAAATCGAACTTTTATAAGAACAGAGACACTTTACAAAATTTGATGATTTTGAGAAATATCACTTGTATTTTTAAAAAAAATATTTTTCACAAAATTATTACCTAAAAAGACAAAACTTTTTATGGTAACCAATAGTTTTATAATGCTTAGTATTGGTTTTGATTAATCATCACTTTATTTGGTTTCCCGAAAAAAAAATTGTTTAGTGTCACTTACAATATTATGTTATTTAGGATAAGACTTAATTATTTTAGCAATGCAAAAAAATGTCTACCTTGTAGTGTCATGGTCAGCGCGTTTGCCTACCGTGCAAGAGGTCTGGGTTTCGATTCCCGACGCCTGGACTGGCACCTGAAGCTTCTTATCTTACCTCATCTTACCTCAACGTAATAAAAGTATGACCAAGATACGCTACGATTGGTGCACCAATGAAATGCCCTATGCATTATGAGCTGCGGCAAGGGAGTTATGATGGTAAAAAAAATTTAACTTAAAGTATTGTTTAAATATCTCCACGTCATTCAAATTTTGAAAGCAAATAATAAATATCACATGATCAGAAAAATCAATAAAATGAATTTCGACGTAATATTAAATTTTACTTCAAAAAACACGTCTCAAAAACAATTAAGAGGTAAATTTATTATGGTTATAACTATACATTATCTAATATTTTTTTTTAAAAATAAACTGTTAGGTAAATATTGTAATATTTTTTTTTTACTATTTATTTTATTTAGTTCTATGATTAACATAGTCTAATATATATTTACAACACAATATTTACATCTATACTTATTCTAACATTATTTATCACTATCATACACTTAATATCCTAATTCATAATATTCACTGTTTCATATGTACATTTTCATTAATTATATTCACTATTTACACTATATATTACCTAATATTTTTCACATACATACTTTTTACATTTAATTTTAAATATATTTACATTTATTTAATTTTTTATGCTTTCTGGCATTTCATCAAATAATTGTATTCCCTTGTACATAAGGCAGTTCTGGGACATTGCTTTTGATTTCTTTTCCAGTCTTATATTTTTAGATCCTCTTGTTGCATAGTTATGAAAGAACTCATTATTTTTTAGTTTATTTTGAAAATATCTCGGAACTATTCCTTCAATAATTTTGTTTATTTCATTAGCAACATTGAATTTGATTCTTTGATCAATTGTCATGATATCTAGAAGTTGAATCATTTTCTTAACTTTTAATAATAATACAAATATAGAGAGAAATATCTTAAAATTGATTATTTTTTATCTCATTGCACAAGCAACATGGGGTAAATAAATAAATAGGTGCAACAAATCTTTTGAAATATCAAATTGATGTCCCACCTTTTTTTATTTGAACATTTATTTAAATATCCGTTATAACAGTTTTAGTTTCCGAGGCTTACAGCTTTAGCTTATGGGAAATAAATGACTGGAATAGCGATTTGCCGAATTTCAACATTCGAAAATGACCCTGTTTTATTGTAGAATACCACGGTAATAAGGATTAAATTCCTGTGCGCGAGTATAAGGACAGGCGCAATCATACAACTCTAGAGTATTAATTATTATAGATATTTTTTTAATGTTACTAACGAAGATATATCGAATTTGTACACCTATTTTCTACCAAAAAAATCTATGTTACTTTATAGATAACTCATGAAACCACCCTTCTTTTAAATTGTTTCAATTGATGAGATTTCTAAAAAACAGACTGATTACTGAAATTAATGATTGTCCCCAGAAAACATGAAAAAAAATATATTTTTAGTGGGTTTTTATACATGCCTTTGAAACAAAACCTCGGGTGATTTATAGGGTTGTCAGTTGATGTGGTCCGAAAATTTTTATATAACTGTATATTTCATTTGTTTTCTCAAATGCTGTCATTTATCGGGCTTTGTCAGCATACCAACATTCTTTTTTTTTATTTATTAGTTAATACTCGTACATGCATTTTTACAAAAAACACTCAGGCAAATTCTGCTTGTACTCGGCTCAGTATATGAAGGGTCGGCAAGCCAGAAATATTAGTATGCCTAATTTTGCACTCGGTTTCTATATGGGCAAATGCCTGTTCTAAGAAATCGATTTGTTGCGACAAATATGGTTTTCGAATATGTTTCCTATAAATAAAAATAATATTGAAGAAATAGAAAAAGACAATAATACATGCATAACGAATACACAAATTAACATAATATGTATAAGTTAAATACATCCGTTTACTTTTACTAACGAATAATCAACAAGAGTTCTCAGCTTTTTACCAGTCGTATTCCGAAGCATATTTTTGTGTCTGGCGATTATTAATTTGTATAAAAGTCCGATGACACATTTATACGAAAACGAACGTATTCTGCGAATCCGTGGAATTACTTCAGCGAGATTTATTCGTTCCTAGGGGGATATCTTTTACCGTCGTCCCTTAGTGACGTAGGTTGGCGCTTTTCCGAGCCAAATGTGTTATTACTTATTAGCCATGAAATGGGACATATATTATTTCTTTTCGGATTTTCCTTTGACAAATGGCTACGGGGAACAGACGGTCATGCGTCGCGAATGTCTAATTGAGTGAAATATCGGTACCGCGGGCGGTAGACGAATTATGCTGGAACCTGGAACTTCGTCGTGCATTCAACAAAGTATGGCAGAACTCTACTTACAGTTCTTTGCGTTAGAATATTTGGATTTTACCGCTTAACTGATTGTTACATGGGAAGCCACTATACAATTTTGGTTTATCAAATCTAATATTTCAATACTGAATAAACTATATATCGAAGCTACACTGACAGAATTCATTCAGTCAACAGTCTTTAAGTATTTATAAATATAGGTGCAAGATGTTATTGAAAAATTTTATACTATGCCTAGAATAAAGATTACTTTTTCAAAGCTTTAAAAAAAAGAAAATTATGAAGAAATAATGCGTTGAAAGAATTAAAAAGCTTTAAATGCGATTATCGCGGAACTTGTTTTGATGACTTACTGTACTTGGTGCATTCTGTCAGTAAAGCCTTGATATATTGTAGGTTAATCTTGGGGTCTTATGCTGAACTTATTCGTATTTAGAATCGTATGCGACTTTCGGAATAATTTCACCCATAAGAATGAATTCGATTGAAAATCGGTCGACTTTACTTTAGTGCTCCAAAGCACTCGACGTCGTAAGTTTAGCTGTCCAACTTCCTCTGTGTAAAACGCTTTCCATTAACGAGAATTTTTTATTGCATTTTAACTTTAAATTGACAACACTGATATATGTCATAGTGTTGGTGTGTCAACAAATGTGCAACAATAAATCTGTACTTATTTTCAATTGGCTTTCAAATGAAGTTTCACTAGAAAAATGTTTTAAAAATTATTTAATCGCTCATCAATGTCAAAATACGGGTTTAAGAGAAGATAAATAATATAATATGCGTTTAATGAATATAAAATATTTCGTATAACATGTAGATATGTATTAAGTCAAAGGCAAATGATAATTAGATAGAATTAAGAATTCTTAATTCTGTGGAGAATTATTAATTTTTCTGTGTCTCGGTAGAACATTTTCTATTGTTTTTTTTTATAATGTATTCCATAGACAAAAAATTCAAAGGTAGAAATTTGACTGGAAACATTTCCATTTGACAGGACTGCCATGGATAAATACGTATTTGTTAGTGTTCCTACTTTTTCATTCGTCTTTGTGATAAAATTGTCGAAGGGTTTTAGAGAGTAACATCATGATAGAGTAATCCAGATGACCACTCTCCTATTGCCGTACAAACCAATAAGAGGACATACCGACATATAGCCAAAGTTTTGAACCCCCTCTCCTAAATCTTGCTGATTTTCAGCAATTTTGCTATGTCAAACATTCTATATATACTTACTTGCGTTATAAAAAACTTTAATCGGCAGACATCTGGTGTTTCAATATATTTTATTGGTTATTATTCAAGACAACTAAACTGTATTGGGTGAGTGTTCATAATATTTAGCGATATTTTTAAAACTTTTATTGAACATATTTTGCTATCAAAGTTTTGAATGAATTTATTTGTCGCCCAAAAGGCTTTTACATTAACAGAGGTTATAAACAATTTAGAAGTATAAAAATACAATTTAAAATGAATAGAAAAACAAATATAATACTGGAAACTATTAATTTTCAAAAGTTTTAAGAATAATTGATTCTTAAAGTTTAATAAAGTTATAGTAATGCATCTATTTTTTGGTCATGTGTGTGAGTGTGTTTTCGAGGGAGGAATTAATTAAATTTAATTCTCGGGAACAGAGAGTTTATGTGCAAATTCGACTTAGATATATTAATACATCTAAAATATATATAATGCCTCATTGGCCTATTGGGTACATTAAAATAGATACGTCAGACCAATTAGTGAGATTATGTTATAATCAGATCAATGGCGTCTGGGTGAGTCGGCATGGCGAATAAAATTATATAGCTGTTAGCATCATTGTTTCACAGCACAAACAAAAATACGAGGGCTGTGTAAAAAATAAGAATCTCAATTTTTTTTTCAGGTTTAGGGCATTTTTTATATAAACTGAAAATTACATCATCGGAAAGCTTCATTTCTTAACTATTTTTCAACGCATTTTTGTTGATGACTAATCCACTTTTGGGATCCAGCTTCAAAGAAGTCCGCCGCCAGTCCATGGAGGAATTTGATGATTATGTTGAAAAATAGTTGAGAAATTAAGCTTTCCGTGTATGTATTTTTCAGTTCAAATAAAAAATGCCTTAAACCTGAAAAAAAATTGAGAACCTTATTTTTTACACAACCCTCGTATTTTATCTTCGGAGGCAAAAAAAAAAAAAAAACATTATCTATTTTTACAAAACATCATTGTGTTAGGTAATTTCAAAAGAAAAACTTTAAAAACTCTACTATAACAAATCAACGTTCAGTGATCAAAGGGTTAACTTGATATTAAATGTGATTTCAAATTATCTCTTTATTAATATTTTATGATTTAAATGTTCTATCGTCATCGTCATCGTTTCCATTCCGCACCTAATGGTGCATAGGGCACTGCATTGGTACACCAATCGCAGCGTATCTTGATGTTTTTTGTTATACGACGGTAAGATGATCAGTCTTACGCTTTAGGTACCAGTCCAGCCACTATGAAATATTCTGGTGTAAAAACACCTTCTTGAAATAAATATTTCATATCAATTATATCGGTAATCGAACCCGAGATCTCTCGCATGGTAGGCAAACGCGCTGACCATTACACCACGAGGCCGACTTATTATATAATGTCCCATAAATATGTTGTTTTATATTGTATACATTTTATTAACTTATATCTATCCTTAATTATTATTTTTCTACATTCTTCTAATTTTAAGATTCTTTTGATATAACCGATGGGAAAAAAATTACTTTTGTTCTCTCTACTGGAATATATGTATGTATGTACTATATGTAAAATGAGTTTTTGTATATGTTTATTTTCTTTTTCTTATTACTTTATTATCAACTTTTTGCTATTTTTCTGTAAAATATATGTCTGTTCTTTTTATATAAATGTATGTTAAACATGTCAAAGCCTATAAGGCTTTAAAATAAATAAATAAAATGAATAAATAATGTTCTATGGTAACGATCAACTATTAATTTACAAAAACCGCTGATGCTAATGATACGCCGTCAACTCATTTTATGTTCATAATATACCGACTTTTGTATATCTTTTGTATGCTGACATACATGTATGTGTATATATTTATCTTGTTATTTTTATTTTTATATATCCATGTTTTAAAGATGTGTTTTTTTATTTTTGTATAACTGATCTCAATATAGTGTTTTCACTTGTGCCGTAAATAAATATATAACTGGCGCACACATTGAAATATAAAAATATTTGTTAAATAGTTGTTTTTCGAAACAAAAATTCGAAAAATTTGAAAATACAATAATTCTTTATGATAAAAAATATATGTACTAAACACGTTTTCAGGAAGTCAAAGCAGATAAAGTTCAATAAATCTCAAATTCATACGATTTTTTAATAATCAGCACATTAATAAAACATCATTATAAATTAAACATTAACATAAAAACGTCGCATAAATCGTCCTGGCACTGAAAATTTTCAAGGATAATTATCGTGTGGACGTTGTAATATTAATTTATTTTGTATTTTCTGTCACAAACAAGGAAATGGGGGCTTTATTATTTAATTAAACGATACTCAGACCACCCAGAACGAATGCACACTTACATATATATGTATATGTACGTATTATGTTTATGTAGTCAACTTCTACAGTATGGCGGACCGATTTAGATGTTTACATAATTACATTTACACGAGAAATTTCAAAAACAAATTATCGAGGCCATAAACAAACATATTTACAAAAAAAACTGATAGTGCCCCTCCGTAAACACACATAACGTATCTAAAAGTCACTCAGGTAAGGTGATCAGTACCACGCTTCAGGTTCCAGTCCAGGAATTATGAACTATTCCATTTTAACCGGCCCATTCCTGTAATGTAACCGGTGCGGCGTTGAAAATGAAGAACTTCAGCCCTACGGGTACGATAAAAAAAAGCAATAACTTATACGGGAGAGTTTCTTGAAAATGTACAAAAAAATATTAATAAATATTTTAACAAAAACGAACTACTTTGAACGACGTCAATAGTTCATATGAATCAACCAATGATAGGAGAGTTCTGGAAAATATCAAGAAAATATTAATTACAATGAGGAACTTCAGCCCTACGAATAAATTGGATACGAAAACTTTTTTCTTACGTACCTACGGTAAAAATTAGAGCATTAAATTGTACGGCAAAGTTTCTTGAAAATGTACAAAAAAATAATTAAAATGAACTACTTTGAACGACGTCAATAGTTCATATGAATCAACCAATGATATGAGAGTTCTGGAAAATATCCAGTTTACTTACCGTCAACGGACTGATCGACAGAACTGACTGAAAAGAAGCTGAAGAGAACCTTGAGACGTCACACGTGGATTTATTTAAAAAATACTAAACTTAGAAAAATCATAGCGCTGATAATAGGATACATAAAAATAAAATGTGTATTGTTTTGGCTCATTTTAATAGTCTGTTAACATTTTTTTTAAATAAAAAAACCACTGAACATCCTCATTTAACTACTCAAAATTTTACCGCGCCTAAGGAAACATTTTTATATCCAATTTCCCGTAGGGCTGAACTTTCTCAGTGTCAGTTTTGTTGGACTATTTTTTTTCCATCAGGATCTCTAAAAAAGACTAAATATCGAGCATCAAATAAATAAAGCATTCATTTGAGGGAAAGAGATGAAATCTAATGAAATCACTAAGCAAGATTAAAATTTTATAACCTTTTGTTATCCCCTTTCCTCTCTTTATAGAATAGTGTTACTTTTTTTATTTTGTTTTTCTTTGTTTTTAATTTTTTTATAAATTTGTAAGATTCAATGTGTCCATGTATTTATAATTTTCTCAAACTTAAGTAGGTAGGAAGAAATCGCCTTAAGGCAATATGCCCGCTCTTATATGTATATATATTGTATCAAATATCAAATAAATAAATAAATGCAAAAATATGATAATGTTCATTAAAGTCGTTTAATGATCTTAACTCATTTTAAGTTTTTTTTTAGTTAAGTCGTTTTCGTTCTAAAGGTGCGATATGTACAGATGAAGATAGCGTTTGTAATAACCTCCCGTGTGCAAGATCAGCTTTTACCAGGATTCATCTGTCAGTTAATCTTACTTATTTTAAACTCTGTCAAACATCCCACTTTGCATCCAACCATCCAATTTGTTATTTTTAGCCATGATAACACACCACTTTTACAACGATCAAACAAGATGCTATTTACGAATTTTATTTTTGACGTTTGATGAGAGCAAGCTCAACTAAATGACGTGAGTTTGAATTCCTTGGATAGGAAAACAAAAATATTGCTTCGATCATTTTTCAAATAAAATATTTTAAAACAGTTTTTTAAGTAAGTTGAATACAATATCTCAATTTATTGCAACAGAGAGAGAAAAAAAAAACATTTTTGAGTGGGGCATATAGAAGTCTGGGTATTAACAGGGCTTCTGACCTGTCATTGGCTGCTTTAAGTGGCCACATTACACACTGTGTAACATTTAACATTCTGCGTATGTTAAAACATCCACATTTCAAATGTTACACTGCGGCCACGTATACCAGTCAATGCTTGGTCATAAGCCCTATAAATGCCTAGACTTCCATATTCCCTTCTGAAAAATGTTTTCACTCTCTGTTACAACAAATTTATATTAGATTTATTTAAGCTGATTTCTGGAAGTACCTGTATAATATATTATATAATCCAAATAATATACTGAAAGAGATAAGATGGTATGTTCCCAATAATTATACTAGACCGAGATCTCACGCACTGTTTTACACACCCAGAAGCCGTACAAATGCAAGTCAGAATTCACCCATTAATAGGGCAATTTGCTTGCTGAATACGACTTCTGCGGATAATATGGATCTATTTTTCTGTACATATCGGTAGTTTAGCAGCTATCTGCTTTATATCTATTAACTTCTAACATATATTTACCATCTGCATTAAGTAATGAATTTAACAGTCCGTAAAGTAACGCAGACTACAATTTGTTAAACTAATAAATAAAATCAATAATAAACATGTAAATAACTTCCTAGGAAAAAATAAAATGCAATGTCTTCTTGCTCATACTGATCATCGAGGTTTCGGATGTGACAGGGTTTAATGAACACCCTGTATACATATATATATATTTATTGTTTTTTATTACTTTTTTTTTTTACATATTTTTAAATTTGGATTTTAGGCCGGAGCGTTCTTAACAATTTTACCTCGATCGATAAGGTGGTTGATAGGTTTCCTCATGAGGGTTTTAAAAAAACAGATATTTTTTGATAATCATTGTTCAATAAGTCCACTTATATTTACTACACACCCTCGCATACATACAATACTCACACACCTAAACCCATATACACACACCCTTAATATATATACTCACTCTCACTAACATGTACAATAATAAAACGGATACATTAAATTTTTTGTGACTAAAACTAGCTTAGAATAAATATTATTATTTCATAATAAAAGTTATACTCATAATGTAATTGAGACACATTTCATGTATATATTTCTACCGACATATTGTAAACCATTGTATAAATTCCATGTATTTTTTTTTATGAGAAAAATAAAAATAAAATGAAATATTAATAAAAACAATACAATCATATTGATAACAACAATATGTCTTTAACATTGCTTAAAAAATAAATTCTTAAAATAGCAAACTTAAGTTATGAGGTTTATGCCTATAATCCTGTGCCCATATTATGGCCGCACTGTAAATATTTTTTAAATATTTTTTATATTTATATATACGCCCAATGGGCATTTTTATGGACACATTTATAACTAGAAAATTATTGTAAAAAAAGTAGTATGACACAATGGTTTATAGTAGACTTTGTGGGGGTGGAAGCGGGAGAGAGGTGTTTATAATTTATTTTGATTCAGTGATCGTTTGAAAAAAGACAACTTGTTATCAAAGAAATCAAGACTAGTATGTTTGTTGGCAGACCTAAGAATTCTGTTCATAGGGGAATGAAAACCATAGTTAGTTCTATGGTTATCGGTATGAAAGAGTAAGTTTTGTCTGAGGTTTTGAGTTGGGATATTTTATTTTACTGAGCTCAGTAGTTCAGGCGCATCAAAGAGTCAATAGAGAATTTTAAATATGACTATAAGGTCGGATTTATTTCGACGGTCTTGAAGAGAAGATATATTCAAGGTAGTTTCTAACTCATTATACGTATATAGGTCTCTGGATAAGCCCAACCTCTAGCCTATCTTTCTCAAAAAATGATGTTGAACTGATTCAATATTCTTGATGTGAACATCATAATATGGAGACCAGATAACAGAGGAATACTCTAGGTGCGGCGAACTAGGGAACAGAAGAGAGTTAAGGGTATTGATATTTTTGAAGTCAGCTGTGCTTCTGTTAATAAATATTAGGAGTTTTAAGGATTTATTGATAACATGTTCAATATGAATAGTAAAAGAATGTTTAGTGTCAAGTATAATTCCTAAATCTCGTATACTAGACACAGATGATAATATTTCATCGTTCAGTGAGTAGTCGTATACGAAAAAATCTCAAAGCCTTGCACTTACTTAAGTTGAGATGTGAACAATCGGAAGGGCTGTCAATCTGTTTGAGTAGTAAGGATGTACATAATATGTGTATCTTTCCGTCGGTTACATTAATATAATATGTAACTGAGCGACCGATATTGGTGTTCTGTATTCAAGCATACATTTATTTTTATCTTCATAATAATTTGCGTACTATCTTATTTTACAGTATATATTATATATTTATGTGATAATTTATGTAACTGATTGCAAAGTCTCTAATTTGACTTTGCTACAGTTATTTATATGTAACTTGGGATAAACCAATTGTTTGTAGACTTTAAAAAAAACATAATGATAAAAATAATACAAATCTTTACTTACCATAATACATACAATGTTTAAAATACTAAATTATAAATCAGAGATATATAAGGTTAAATGGCGGCCTTATTGCTGCTAGCAATTTATTACTAACTGACGAATAAAAAAAATACAATAATTATTAATGTTTAATAGTAAAAAAGTTTACAGTTAAATGTCATGATGTCTTGTGCCTACATTATTTACATTAAAAACATTTAAATTTACTCCGTTGCATCTTCTAAATATTCATTAATTCTACATTGATATTTATATTAGACGTATTTTTAGCACTTTTGCAAAAAAAAATGTGCAGTTTATTTTTTAATTTGTTGCAGCAGAGAGGTAACACATTTTTGAGAAGGGAATATTGAAGTCTGGGCATTTACAGGGCATATGCCGTGTCATTGGCATGTTTTAGTGGCCTCTTTACACACTGTATTTTCATTGTACAATTTACAGTACAATTTTTTTTTTTTTTTGAAGATGATTATTTTTAAATTTATTTCAACAGAGAGGGAAAGAGTTTTCGTGAAGAAATTTGGAAGTCTAGGCATTTACAGGGCTTATGACCTGTCATTGGCTGGTTTAAGTGGCCACTTTACACACTGTGTAACATTCACCATTCTGCCCATGTTTGAACATCCACATTTCCTCAACTCTTCCATCTGTTGACTTTTGTGAAGTGAAAGAGCTGAAACCTTTATCACGTGGGTGAGATTCATCCGGCTGAACCAAATCACCTACTAGGCAACGCCTGGAAACAATTTTCCAATTTTTATACTTCTTCTTTTACCCCTGTAAATGCCCTGTAAATGCCTAGACTTCCAAATTTCTTCACGAAAACTCTTTCCCTCTCTGTTGAAATAAATTTAAATATGAACAACTCCCTAGGGAGGAAATCCAGCCAGTCTGCAAGCATTTGGACATAATCAAACATTGTTGTATGATTATTTTTTTTACGGCTATTAAATTTACGGCTATATGGGCCCTTTTTTGAATAAATGTTTTATTCGGTAAGGGAATTTTAGTTTTGCTTTTATTTCTAGTGTTTTTTCTTTTTTACTATAATATTTGGGTCTTGTTTTTACAATGTACCATAGCATAAATACCCGTAAATGATAAATTGAATAAAATGAAAACTGGTCCACATGTTGCCAGGTAGTCAGCATTTACCATTTTCTTTACACATCTATTTTAATTTTATTTCTTACATATTGTTTAAAAAGGGCTCTATATTTTTACTTTCAAAAAATAAATAAATAAAGTGGTTTTCGTAACTTCATTGATGGGTTGAAAAAAAAAAAAAAGATTTTTGTAAGACTTTGATCCGAAATAACATCACGATATCATGCTAAGAAAATATTAGTGTTTCTCCCGTGACTGTCAGAGGAGAGTAGCGTTGACAGTACTTGGCATACTCCTGGAGTATCGAGTTCCATACTGAGATACATGTTACAAATTATAGTCTGTTCATATCGGCGATTCGACTGCATTCAAATTTTGCTAAAAAGCATACTGTAGAAATGGAATGTTTATAACCAAACTATTCTTAAAAAAGGGCAAAAAACAGAATTCCATAAAGAAGCGTTTAAAATAATCATTTTGAAATTGTTTTTTTTAAATTTCTATAATTGAATTGCTTTATCTATGGTTAGTTTAGTTTTGTTTTTTCGTTTTGGTTTTGTAGTAGGTCTTTGGATTTGTGAACGGAATAACGATGCGACGTCACCATACATAGACTAAAGCTAGGGTTTCCTAGGACAGCGGTGCCCGTATCTTAACGGCCGTAGTGAACGGTGATGCGGTGGACAGCCGTCGTAGTGGTGACTAGAGAGTGGTTTTATTTTTTAACGGTGTTATCAACACCATTTTTATAGGAAACCACTCTCTAGTCACCGTTACGACGGCTGTCAACCGCATTAATGTTCACTACGGCCGTTAAAATACGGGCACCGCTGTCCTAGGAAACCCGAGCTTAACGGATTGACTAACGAGTTGGAGGATCGGCAATCGATACAAGCTACTTTCTATTCCGAACAAATATATGATTTCATTGGAAAAATTATTGTTGATAAACGACAAAACTATAATTGATACCTTACTCATCATCATCATCATCATAAGCTTGACAGCCCTGGGTGGGCATTGGCTGAACCCAAGAGTCTCCTCCACTCTTGCCGGTCAGCTGCCCTTCCTTTGCAGTTCCTCACATTCAACATTGTCATATCTGCGCTGATGCAGTCCATCCATCGCATTTTGGGCCTTCCTTGTCTTCGTTGTCCTACTGGCACATAGAGAGTAAGGCGTCTCATGGGGTTTTCGTCGTCCATTCTAATTATATGGCCAGCCCACCTCAAGCGTCACACTTTAATGGAGTTGATTACAACGAGCGTTTGGTAGATATCGTATAGCTCTCTATAGTAGCGACGATGCCAATGGTTGTTTTCTCTCACAGGGCCAAAGATAACTCTGAGAATTCTTCTTTCGAAAGCTGCAATGGTTCTCTCCATATTATTTGTCATAACCCAGGTTTCGGAGACATATGTCAGGATTGCTTTAAACAGAGTTTTGTACAGTATTATTTTAGTATTTTTTCGTACTACTTTGGATCTTAATTGTTTTTGAAGCGCGTAGTAGCCACGGTTGGAAGCCATTATTCTCCTCCTGATTTAATTCTATACCTAACTCATTTCCCCTAATACCACGTGATAAAAGCTAGTATTATAATAAAATATCAAATCGAATCATCTTGTTTATTTTTAAATTGATCTTCATTTCCTTCTCAAAAAGGATCTCCATCGTGCTTTAAAATACCGAAAAATAATACAGTATGTTTAAATGTGTGCTGATCCTTGCAACGGAGTATACTCGCTTTGAAGCCAGGCAGCCGGCCAATGTTTTGGGCGGAGTCTGATGACGTCACAGCCCATCTGGACACGAGCCGCCCGCGGCGAGGGCGGAAGCCCGTCCACCAGAGATTACTGGCATAGTTAAACACGAGATTAAAAAATACACCCAGATAAAATATTCGATAATGGAGACGGGATCATGGCGTTAAATAAATAATTCGGTCAATTATCGTGAATCGTGATGTGTTATTTAGGCAGAGTTTTTACTGCTTTTTTTGCCGACGTTTAATTTATTTGTGTTTTCTCATCATTATAAAGTTATTTAATAGTCTCAAGAATGTTTTAAACATGTCATTTTTTTTGCAGACTGGCTAGATTTCCTTCCTAGGGAGTTATTAAGATCTAAAGTTGTTGCAACAGAGGGAAACATTTTTGCCTAGACTCCCATATTCCTTTCTCAATAATATTTTCCCTCTCTGTTGCAATAAATTTAAATATGAATAACTCCCTAGGGAGAAAATCCTACCAGTCTGCAACATTTGGAGATACTCAAAACATTGTTGAATCAACTAACTGGTAAAAGAAGAAGTATAAATATTGGAAAATTGTTTTCAGGCGTTGCCTAGCGGGTGAATTGGTTCAGCCGGGTGAATCTGACCCACATAATAAAGGTTTCAGCTCTTTTACTTTATAAAAGTCAACAGATGGAAGAGTTGAGGAAATGTGGATGTTCAAACATAGGCAGAATGGTTGATCTTACACAGTGTGTAAAGTGGCTACTTAAACCAGCCAACGACAGGTCATAAGCCCTGTAAATGCCTAGACTTCCACATTACCTTCTTAATAATGTTTTCCGTCTGTTGCAACAAACTATTATTCAATTGTAACAAACTATTATTCAATTGTATTCATAAACAAGGCTAATTGTATTATTTATTTATTTATTTGACGGACTTATGCAGTCTAGTTAAATCTATAAAGACTTACACCAAAAAAGTCCAGATTTTGTCTCGAGTTTACAATACGACACAATCGGGACATTGGTGCATGCAAGCCATAGTTTGATGATAATTGATGAATACACTCCTATGTTTGAAATGAACTGGAACCCTGGTGGCCTCCGTGGTGTAGTGGTCAAGACGTTGACTCATACACGGAAGGTTCCGGGTTCGATTCCCGGTTAGAACACAAAAGTTTCACTGTGATCTTTCGCAAGCCTGGGTGTTCCGTGATGTAATTCACCACTGTGATTGGGCCTCCTGGCCTGTTGTGGTGCAAAAAAAATGTTTTCGACTTTTGGATCAACCTTTTTTAACCCTTTTGATGTCACATGAGTCTACATAGAATACAAGACTTGATATTATGAAAGTCGTATTTTGCTTCAACGCGTCTAAATTATTAGTATATTTACTGTTAAAATTTATTTTCAAATAAGTTACTGTATTTAAAAACATGTCGTCTTTGGCTTAATGTAACACAATGTTACGGCACCGTGCCAGGGGGATTTTTCACCACAGTCTTTAAATAGTAAAACGAAATAGACCTTACCTGGGGTGGTATTCTGAATCTTCTCTATCCCCTAAAGAGTGATTAATTTTGAGTTTTTATAATATTTTTGCATGCGTTTACACTTTCCTTCATATCTGACCACACTGATAATTCAACGTCAAATAAATATGAACACGTAAAATCAAACGTGATGATTTTCATTTAGAACATTATTGCGACCTTGAGCGTTACCTTAAATACTAAATAAGGTTGAATTGACCAAACGTTATTGTTTTTTTTTGTTTTCTTAACAGTTTCATACATCATTTGACATTTTACCATCAGTTCAGCCATTACACGAAGCAAAATCTTGTCGCATTAAAATCCCCAAATTTATCACTTTCTGGGGTTAGAGAAGATTTAGAATACCACCACAGGTTGTTGAAAATTATAAACTAACTCTTTGATTAATCAATGTCTTCAAAATTACATTATACGATTTTTTATCATTGTTTTATAACGTTTGTCTTGGGTGTCTAATTCTGGAATGTTTTGTACGTCCGTTGTCCTTGTGCCGATGCTTTCGTGTTGAGCCTGTATCTATGACTTCATTCAATCTTTCATTCTTTGATTCACGCTAATTTGTGGGCACACTTAAACGATTTAACAAATACTAAATCATTTCATTTTCTTGGGTTAAAATATCTACCTCCAGCGTTGACAATCGCTAATTTATAGTGATGTTCTGGGAAATCAAAATCGGAGTTTGGTAGGCAATCTGTATGGGTTGCCTTTCTTTGGCTGGGTGGGCACCATTATTTAGCCCCGGACATTTGCCATTCGTCCCCTTACTATCTGACAGGAGCGAACTGGGTATAGTAGCGATTATTTGCAGCTTACATAATAAAATTATTAATATTAATAAAGCGCGCCCAGCGCCTGCGGTGAGCCAAAAAACTAGCCGATTATTCCAGGCTATTTTTTCATACCAATAAGTTTACTTTATTTTGAATGTCTTAACCCCAGTGCGGGTTTTTTCTCCTAGATTAAACTTGCAGATTACACAAATTATTTGAAGATTCTTGATTTGGAAAATAGTATTTCAAACATTTTTCTTAAGTACTTTTGACATAAGACCATAATTGCTTTCATGCGTCATATTGCAGGACATATGGCGCTCGACGCGGCCGTTTTTAGCACTTTTAATTTCTAGAACAATTCGGCCACCAGTTGACATTTCAATTTAATAACTTATATCGACTGATTTCATAGTGCTATTTTTCTTTATTTTTTTAATGAGTTATGTATTAAAGTAATGGATAATATATCTATATAATATAATTTATCATAAAGTTACGTCGTTTGAGTTGATTTTATGGATTAGAGTTGTTGTATCACACAGAACCACAGAAAAATATCAATATATAGTATTTATTACTTACTTTATATTGTGTACCTTCTATGTAGGTGCAAATATGTGATATTTTTTTATGGCTTACCTGTAAATAAAATCACCATTCGCACTGCTATCTGATATGATACTGTTGATAACGTCCTTTGCTTACATTGCCTGAAATTTGCGGAGCCTAAAACCATTCGTGGTCACTAGTAAATAGAACTTTTTGGTATTCTGCTAATCATACGCAGTTTGGCTTTTCATTACGCTTTATATACCTTCTAGAAAGACATATCCAATCACGACTATACCAACAATTAGAACCCTGCATATCCGCCAGTTTAATTTTTTGTCTTTTCAGTCTGTTTATGTTATTGTAATCTCTGGTTTCCCGTAGTCGATTGTTAGTATTAAAGAACTTTGTAATACTCGTAGCTAATGCGAATATAAGCAATGAGCGTTTTAGGCGTAATGATGTTTCCTTTACTCAATATAATCCAGTTGATGGAAACGTGATGATGCAATAGAAGCAGCATCCTAATAATTGATTAACCGAATATTTGACTCGCGAAATACACTTTCAAGAAATCGGTTGCGTAATAGCACAAATATTCCAGCAGAAATAATATTACTCGTATACAGGGAGGTCGGAGAATTGGCGTCCAAAGGCAAAATGTAGGTGCCAACCTTATCCTAAAGATAATTATCGTAGAAAGTGTAAACTAACTAAAAATAACAAAAAATAAAGTTCAAATACACAGTGTGTAAAGTGGCCACTTAAACCATCCAATAACAGGTCAAAAGCCCTGTAGTTGGCTAGACTTCTATATTACCTTCTTTAAAATGTTCTTCATCTCTGTTGTAATATGTTAATATTAGCAGCTCCCTAGGGAGTTGAATTAAGTCCTTGTCTACAAAAATTTGGAAAAACTCAAAATATTGCTGATTTAAAAAAATGATTAAGCTTATTAATTTTTTTTCAAAAGTTTTTTTGCGCATATAATTGATAAATAATATCTGAATTTAACAAATTGTGGTTAATATACCAATGTCTAATGTATTTTTCATTTTAAAGATGTTTAAAGTAGAGATGAAACAGATATCCTGTAATAGCCTATAAGGCTATCCGCTATCCGGCCGGATAGCGGATAGAAGCTCAGTATCCGGCGAATACCTTATATACATTAAACTGCGAAAACATCATAAAATTAACGCCACTTAATTGATTTATGGATATCGACCGTGCTGCGGAAACATAAAGTAACCCTCATTATTTTTAAAATATACATCTTTGCATAAAAACGTTAGTCGGTGTTTAATGTATACTCTAAAAAAAGAATTTAACCGGCAAACAAAAAATGTTTACCAAAAATTATTATTATAATTAATTAAAAATATATTTGCATGAAAAACTACTCACTACCCAAAACAATTATAATTATTACAGAATAAACTTATAAATCATATTAATATGCAACTCATTAATCGACATGTGATTTTAAAAAATATTTTAAGCCCATTTTATGCCCATTAAAAGTTTTGTTTTAAACTTTGAAAGAAATTCGAGTACCGGTGTGTTTTTACTTTTTTTTAGACAATAGACCGGATATCCGGCTTAAGGGCTCGCCGGATGTTCGGTATCCGGTATCCGGCCAAACCACTAACGGTTTCATCACTAATTTAATGTTTGTTTAAAGATTGGTCTAACTCAAAACATTGTTGATGAATCCACCTGGTCCACGAAGAAGCATAGAAATTGAAAGCACATCAAGCGTTGCCTAGTATGTAGGTGTAATAATATAATATGTAGTCCTTTATACGATGTTTCACTGTAATGGTCTCCCTATTAAGCTTACCCCTTCCCTCCATCCCCTCTACTTTTTTCATTTATTTCTCAAACAACGTAGAATATTTTCATAATTTAATCGGTGCATGTTTGTCCTAATCAGTGCATGTGCTCATATAATGCATCTATGTTGGTTTTATATTTTTGTGCAACAACTATGGTGCAGGTGTATTGCATGTTGGCCTAATTGGTTTCCTGACTATGATACGGGTACGTTTCGAAACCGGTAGACCTAGAAAAGTCGGCAAGTGGTTAAATACAAATATTCAATAACATTTAGTGAATTAATTTAATCAGATGAATCTCACCCGCATAAATAAAGCTTTCAGATCTTTAATTTCACAAACATCATCAGATGAAAGAATTAAAGGAATATAGATGTTCAAATATGGGCAGAATGGTGAATGTTACACAGTGTGTAAGGCAGGCACTTAAACCAGCCAATGACAGGTCATAAGCCCTGTAGGTGCTTAGTCTTCTTTATTACCTGTTCTTAAATGTTCTTCATCTCTGATGTAATATGTTAAAAAATAACTGTTTGAGGTAAAATGCCAACACGAGTAGCAGTAAACACAAGGTGAGAACGGCTGGTGAATTTTCCACCTCAGTATCTTTGAAGGCTGACTTCAGCAAATAATAGCATATTAACACTTAGTATCCCGGAGCCGTGTTAACACGTGATTATATAACCACGCGTTGTGTCCCGGTCCCGTGTTTTCACGTTATTTACCAGCTGTTCAAAAAAGTGCACTTTATTGACATCTAGTGACTTTTATTAGTACTTTTTCGCTGCTGGTAAACTACGTGAAAACACGGGACCGGGACACAACGCATGGTTATTATAATCACGTGTTTACACGGCTCCGGGATACAAAGCACAAAAAAAGGAGTGAGACGCTGTAGGTATATGTGCGAACATTGCAATGTGGCTCTCCATAAACGCCAAAGTGTCAAAACTATCATACAAAAATGACTTAATAAATTGTTTCAAATAAATTTGAGAAGTAAGAATTGATTTAACCTAGTATTATCATAATTATGACACGTTTAAGAAACCCTTCACAAAGCATGAAATTTCACAAAAATGGACCGGATATAAAGTCTAGCGCAGTTTTTGAAGTAACTCAGAAACTAAAAAATTGACATTGTAGATTTTTAATTTTATGTTGGAAGTTCAAGTCTAACTCGCTCGAACTTAAATTCTGTCTTTTAAGTCAAAACTTTTTTTTCATCGATGTTACAAAGCTGATTATTTTTTTGGTGAAAGTATGATTTTTTTTAAAAGAATTACAAAAAAATCTCGAAAAAACTTTCCACGATTTCAAAAAAATAAATACAAACCGATCCGGTCGAAAATTTTCAAAAACCAATTGACCAATGTTGACAGAGCTTTTAAAAAAAAAATTGTTAAATGGCTAATATGTAAAAAAGCTTTATATTGATTATTATTTTATGTTAACAGTAATCTACTTAAATTTTTGTAAATAAATTTTGTGTAAAAAATACGTTTGCTTTTAGTTCTTAATAATGCTTATATTACTTTTTAAATTTATGTGATTTCTCTAACGTTTTTTTTTTGTAAAAAAAAAAAACCTACTGACAAGCTGGTTTCACGGTTTAGCGGGTTTCATTATTTTTCCTTTTATATTTTTCGGTTCATGTTAAAAATCATAACTCGAAAACTGCGCAAAATCGCGCAACATACACGGGGGTAATTCAGGTACCCCTTAAAATGAGGCACCTACATTTTACTATTAAACGTCACTTCTCCGGCCACCCTGTATATTGAGTTGGAGTTTAATCGGTAGAATTCTTAACGAAAGGGAAATAAATTGTGAAATTTTAAAAAGTTTTGAGCCACGTGTGGCTTTAAAAAACATAATTGATTTATGAATAATTATATTTTCTTTTTGAAGATAAGTTCAATTAGCGCATTGCATTTTTATAGTCCTCTCTTTTGTAGCATTCCCTAGAATTGAAACATGGAAGTTAACGGAGGTATCTTAAGGGTATTCTAAACGAAACGATGAAATACAAATGGAGGAAATGATTTAAAATAAATAGTAATTATTTATTTGTTTTTCTGTAAATAGAGTTACAGTAAAAGAGTATTATGGTTGGTCAAATATAATGGTAAGCTGCGCATAATCGCTTCTATACACGGTTCGCCCCTGATATACACACATCTACACTTACTCTCATACAAACACACATAATCACACCTTTTTGTTGTAACACAATTAAAAAATATGTATGATTCTTATTTAGAAACTTCGCTGTTCTGTCTTTAAACCGTATTTTTTTAATGTTATTATATCACTGTCGACTGTTTGTTTCTTTAAAATAAATAAATAATTAGAAATCACTTAGAGAAAGAAGATTCTTTAGATTTTGGTTGAACATTTGACGTTTGGATTTGCATCCGTCTGCCTCTGAGGTACAGAATTAATTGTTTACGCGATTCGTCAAACATTCACTTGCTTAATTGTTCCGAAATAAGAAAACAAAATACGACTTTATCGCGTTGAAGACTAATCGTTGTACGTTTAATAGCTGTATTTTTCTAATTAACAATACAAAATGTATTTCTATGGTTATCTAGGAAATTAAAGCGACTTGTTTATTCATTATTTAATTCATAGTAAAAACAAAACACAGAGGCCTTAATTAGTAATTGTTTATTTAGTTATAAAATTTAAATGCTTTAAAATGTGGGAAAAGTATAATAAATCTATCAAACGCTATGAATATATTACTAATTTGCTGAAAAGATAGCTGCTTAATAAAAATCTAAACTACTTGCCCTAATTTTTGAAACCCTGTTCATTAATTAATGAAACATGCTGTCATTTATATTATTTCTTGTACTAAAAATCATATTTTCTTTTCCGCGCAAGCTTGATGAAAATAAAGCAGAAAAACTTAGCGTTTAATCAGCTCTCGTTATCTCTGTCACATCTTTGGCGTAAACTCCAGAGCATCGTGACACTTTTCAGTCTTTCCCGCTTACTCGAGAATCTAAACTCTAATTCCTGACTCATTTATTTGCGGAGGCAGCATTTTTAGTTTGTAATACATTTATTGGCAAATACACAATCAAGTAAATGCTGTAACGGCGTGGTTTTATTTCTGTGCTCTCGCTAATGTCAGTGTGTTTCAATCATTTCAGGAAGGCGAACGTGTCCGCGTCACCGCTCAGCTGCTCGCCGGCCGCCATTTTGTAACCGAAGGTTGCCAGGCATGGAAAATAAACAAAGCGTGTACCTACGCGGCTTGTGACATTCAGTGCCTTAAAAGGGGTAAATTGTGAAATAAGTGCAAAGTGAACATTTGAGTCGGTTTTTGCGTTGTTTTTCTCAAATTGTGAAAATGGTTCGAAGAAGATACAATTTTACATTGAATTTTTCTCTGACAGTTCAGATTAAAGTGAAAGTGTGAGAATACTGGTGTTCAGAGTGTTTTATTTTGAGAGTTAAGTTGATTGCAATTTACATTAATGGTGTCTGGAAATGTTCTGCAGAACATAGTGTCAGTTCAGGACCTATTTCCAACTGCACTCATGGGAATACAGATACATAACTCGCTACTCACTCACGTGGCTGGCAGTAAGGATATTGGTAATTGTCATATTTAAATTTAATATTTTACTTTTATTTATGTTTGCAAGAAAAATTAAAAAATCGTATTCCGTAACCAGTTGATTTTATTTTTTCTTTTTCTTAATGCATTTCGACTGAGTTTAAATAAAAGCCATGTAACCTTTGAAAACTGAAAATTCCTCTTTTTTCATAAATACTAACGTCAAATCTTGTCCATAATTTAACATCCAAATTGACTTATAATACTTTTTACTATCACAGAAAAACTCCAATCATCCGGATCAATGAATACCAGACGGTATCACAAATAAATTTATTTAAATATGTCCAGCAAAGTTAATTGCTTTGACCAAGAAACGCGCCGACCGCCGGGCGCCCTTTTTCATCTCCTTTATTTTTTATTTCATTATACTTGGAAATCCGGATGACTGGATTTAGGATAAACGGAGTACTACTGTATAATCACTTTTCACAATCAAAGGTTTAAAATCTCAATTTTGTTTTAATATAACCAAAAACAAATAATATGAAATAGGTAACCTAAAATGCATCTTTTGCGGAAAATGCAAACTTCAGATATATTATATTTTTTTAAAGTTCAGTTTCAAGTGTTGTTTTTTTTTACCTAAACAGTTTCGTAGCAAATTAAAATAAAACTATAAAAAAAAATACATTTCAATAATGTTTAAGGTAGAGTTTTCAGAGCCATTCATCGTTCTAAAATATTTTTACAAAAGGATAATATAGGTATAATAACATTTTTTATTTTGTAATCATTTAAGTCAATTTTTTGCATTTTTGTACTATCTTAATTCTTCAATGCGGTCAATAAATTATCTTGATATTTGTAGAAACGTAATATACATGCATATAACTAAAGTCAATTGAATTTCAAATTAAAAAAGTAATAAATATTTTTTTTTTATAAATGACGAATTACGTAGATTAACGTATTAAAACTGAGATAGATAATATTTTAGAGAAGAAAAATAGGATGAATTGAATTAACGGGAGTTATGACCTGTCATTAACCGGTTTAAGTAGCCACTTGTACACTGTGTAATATTCATCATTCCATCTATGTTCGAACATCCATATTTCTTTAATTCTTACATCTGTTGTTTTTTGTGTGGAGGAAAAGCTAAAACCTTTAGGAGGTAATTAAGATAAACATATTTCAATAAAGATGAAGACTAATTTAATCTGGCAAGCATGTTTTCAAGAGATGGAAGAATAGTAGAAAAAGATATTGAAAGGAAAGTGAATGCGGGCAACAAAATGAACGGAGCACTTAGCACAGTAGTTGCTAATAAAAATATGTCAATCGAAGCTAAACTGGCAGTGCACAACGTAGTTTCAGTCCTAACACTTCTGTATAGAAGTGAAACATAGAACTGGCAGAGGAAGGATGAAAGCCGAGTGAATGCGGTTGAAATGCGATCTCTTAGACGAATGTATAGGAAATCAATGTTTGACAGAGTTACGAATAATGAAATCAGGCGAGAGTTTAAATCTGAGTCAAGTTTAATTGATAAGATTAAGAAAGGATCTCTGAGATGGTTTGGTCACGTATAACGAATGGACGACGAAAGAATGGTAAATTGGCGAAGATGAACGGTAACGTGAGACGAGGACGACCAAGAAAGACGTGGCATGATTAAATAAACCAAAATCTTAAGTCTGGTCATCTCAAAAGCTGACAGAACCGAAGGGCATGTATGACAAGATGTACGAATATGGAAGAAGCTAGGAATATATGCCATGATAGACGTGTGTAGCGGTCCATTCTCTCTGCCTACCCCCTACGGGGAAATGGCGTGATGGTAGTAGTAGTAATAGAAGTAGTACTTATGTCCAGTCACTGACTGGTTTAAGTGGCCACTTGAGACGCTGTGTAACATTCACCATTTTGCCTTCATTTGATCGTGTACTTTTTTTCGATTCTTCCAACTGTTGTTTTTTTTTAGATAAAGAGTTGGAGCCAATAGTGCAGAACCAATTTTACCATAAAACACCTAAAAACCATGTTTTAGCTTCATAAAACAATAAGAAAATAAATAAAAAAACAGGAAAGGATATGTCATTACGGCGGTCTTAGCATTTATAGCCAATGGTTAAACAGGGGTGAGTCACCCTGCAGTGTCTTAAGGCTGTAGTCTGGTAAAACGAACCCAAAATTAGGAAATCATACAATTTTGATAATTTAAAACGAATGTTTTTTTTAACCGCGCAACAAAAAAAAACATAAAAACAGTATTTTTAAAGGTATTTTTGTTAAAATATACTTAAAAGTTTTATGTAACTAAAATATAATTACTTTTAGACCGGCAAATTACGCCATTTCAAATTTAGACTAAACTTTATTTATTTATGCTTTATTAAGTTAGTTCATTACATTTTAAGAAACTTAATAATATTACAATTTTTTTATCAAAATTTCTCGATTACATATTTTTAAAATTTAATTTTAAATATTTCAATTTTTTCTATTTCTTTTATTTCTTCAGGTAACTCATTGTACAGCTTCAATCCCTTGTACAATGAGTTTTGAGATTCTGTTTTTTTCCTCATTGGTAATCTTATCTTTTTTTTACCCCTTGTTTCATATGTATGACATTGTTGGTTAAATTTTATAATTGTTTTTATTTTATTCATCCCCTTAATTATTTTATGTATAAAAATTGCCACATTATATTTAATTTGTTGCTTTACTGCAAGCAAGTCAATTTCTTTGTGCATTCTTTCTACATTAGAATATTATTTTTTTTGTATAATCCTCATTGCCTTATTTTAAAGAATTTGTATATTTTGAATTTCTCCTTCATTACATAAAAAAAGAATGAAAGAACAGTAGTTTATGTGTGGACATATTACTTTGGTATCTGGGATCTCAATAAAGACTAAGTATTGAACTAAAAATTGTTGTAATAATTTAAACATGAAAGTGGCAGAAGCCAAATTTTAATTTTTTGATTTTGAAAAGAAATAAGAGCATTTTAAATCACATACATTTTTGTGACATTTTCCTTTATTTCTACATAAAATTATGCCTTCAGTAATACTTTTAAAAAATTAATTATTGAAATACTTTAGTTGAAACCTTTTCTTCTAGAATTGCATTATCTTTTTTTGAAAAAAATATGATTTTGGTTGTAATATTTAATTAAAAATAATATCTTATCGACTTTTTTATGACCTTCAGACCAGCCCTTACCAAAAACGATAAAGAATTGTAGGAACTTTTTAGGCGTTGCCATAGACTCGAGGCTTTTTGGCGAAATAGGGCAGCGAAGGAGCTTACCCATTCAGCGATTAACATTTCTACACTTTAAAAGTTAAATTCAAATCAGGAGTTGCGTACTGAGCGACGTCTACAAAGAAACTAATGAGTCAAAACGTAAAAATACTCATTTATGATTGGTTTAGTCGCCTTCTGTTTGATGCTCGTTTGCGGTTTCTGGACTATTCTTTATTCTATGGGGTTGAAATTGATTGCAATTCTATAAATACATAATATAACACATCTAAATTAAAAACAAATAGATAAACGAGGTATGCACGTAGACGCTAGTGTGCTCATATCGATTAATGTAAAGTTTGTCACACCCAAAAAAGAATTGGGTGGATAGTGAATAAGGTGTGGCAAAGTACTAAACAATGTGCTAATCTCATAAATAAAACACATTAAATTAATTTATCGCCCGCGTTAGCCAAATAAATTCACTTTATTTTATTTGGCACGTTGCATTGGGGTGTCTAATTAATGTTTTTTAGGGCCTGGTTCATAATCAATATATAGTAAAAGACGTTAGCATAAGCTTTATTCTTTTAAACGTGGAAAAGAGGATATGCGGTGGAAGAGTGATTTGATAAATATGTATTTGAATATAGTTTTTCTGTCATCACTCTCTCGCAGATGACTCTCCGAATACTGTACGAAAAAAACAACTGCACGTCGGACTGATTATGTCCAGCTTAAATCGGCAACATCAAGGTCTTGTAGTTCCATTTTCCGCATCCCAAAACAGAAACAGTTTTGCTTTTTTTTGTTTATTAAAAAGACATTTTCTGTGTCGACGCGCTTCGTTTTTTTCAAAACGGTTATCATATTTGTGTACCGTTCGTCCGAAGACGGAAGTTAAAACTAGGCACTTTTAAGGTTTTTTTTAATGGTCATAGCTCCTATAAAAGACCATTTATAAAAAGTAAAAAACATTTTAGATTCAGTAATAAAAAATGTTATTTGCCAAAGCAATTGCAACAAAACTAACTGCGATCTAACATGCTCAGTACTTGATACAACAGATAAAATTAAATATCTTGGTGTATACATACACCAAAACTTAAAATAGAAATGAACACCACCTATTCAAAGTTATACACTACTTTAATTTAATCTGCATTAGGATGATTTTATTTTTGTGTAAAGTTACTACTCCTTTACAAACCTCAATTTTATAATTATGATAGCAAATAAGTTTTTTTTTTTAAATATTTTTGTGGTTTGATTACAATGCGGGTTTTTCATTTATTTTTGCAACGTATTAGAAAAATTAAAATCTTTTATATTGTAATTCCTTGACTGTAAAAAAATGTACCATAATTTTTATGATTCTTGGACAAGTAGGAATCTCAAAACCTCCAAAAATAAAATTGGTTCATAACTGGCATTAAATAATCTTTAAATAAAAATATATTTTATATATTTTTTTTATAATCATTGATAAATAAGTCCACTTATATTCACTACACATTCTCGCATACACACAATACTTACACACCCATTCACATATACACACACCCTTACACACCCTAAATATATATACTCACCCCTACTAACATGTACAATAATAAAACGGATACACTAAATAAGAGTACGCATTGTTTTTTATTTATTTTATTTTATTGTTACTATTATTACTATAATTATTGATATACATTAAAAATAACTTGATACTACTACGAGACTTTATTAATAATCTAGTAAATTCGATTAAATTGCATCTATCTTAAATTAATTTTTATTAAAATTAATCTTAAATAAAATCTAATAAACTGCTTTAAAACATATTATGAAAACTAAATGTGGTCCATGTACAATTTTTAATTTTTCTTTTGTGACTATTGGTGTTCACATATAATTGGTGAAAGATGTTTAGTGTTATTATTTTTTATTTTATAAATTGTATTTATATTGTGATATCTTTTACTATTTGTGAACTAAAAATAAATAAATAAATAACATATCCTAACATTTTAGACTGAATATTATTTCGCGGAAGAAATTTCCAAATATATGTTTATATTATTTTAATTTGTACGGTGGTTTTTCGCATTAACTTCATTGTTTTCATTCAGTATCACGCTGGCAGATTGCCTCCAGATTTCAGATTTCATGAAATTAATTATGTAAAGAACCATGACATACATAATAGTCATTTCGACATAACACTCCTAATACTATAACATCAAAAGAAGTTAGTTAGACAAGCCTAGGGAGCAGAAGACTCGTATTTTTGTATCATGGTTCTGAGAAATATCTTGTAGCAACATATTAAATAATTTTATTACAGCACAGTATTATTGAACCACACATTAACTACTGTAGTAGCATATATTTTTTATGAAAAATCTCTCTATTTTTCAGAATTTTAACTTGAGTCATCGCATCGAGTCAATAACAAACTGTGATTTTAATCTGCCTGCAATCTATACTGCTATACATTACACTATACATAGGCTACTAAAATTATTCGTTTTGTTATTTAAAAAAATAATAATTTAAGCATAAGAAAAGTAATTTTACTATTTCATTTTACTTAAATATGTTTTATATTATTAGATTTTATTATTTTTATTTTATTTTATTTTATTTTATTTTATTTTATTTTATTTTATTTTATTTATTTTATTTTATTTTATTTTATTTTATTTTATTTTATTTTATTTTATTTTATTTTATTTTATTTTATTTTATTTTATTTTATTTTATTTTATTTTATTTTATTTTATTTTATTTTATTTTATTTTATTTTATTTTATTTTATTTTTTATTTGTTTTTTTTATTTTATTTTATTTATTTCATTTTATTTAGTTTTATTTTATTTTATTTTATTTTATTTCATTTCATTTTATTTCATTTTATTTTATTTCATTTTTTTTTTTTTTTAATATATTTATTTTGTTTTAATTTACTTAATTTTTTAAAACTTAATTTTGTTTAGTTTTAATTCACTTTATTTTACTTTATTTTATTTTAATTAATTTTTTTATTAATGTATACTGTAAATTAAAAATCAACAATAACTTTTTTAAATATTTGCATTTTATTGTGAAAATTACTTCACTGTTCAAACTGCACCTTCAAATATAAAATGAAGCTTATGAGGAAATTAAGTTTTTTTTAGTTGTAAGCCAAAAATATATTTATTATTTTTATGTATCGTATTATAATCGCTAAGATGTTTTGAAATTACTCCACCCGTGACGCCATCAGTTCAAAAGTCAAAAAGTGATCCTATGGCTTCCCAGAAACCAAAAATATTTCAAAACACATAATTTATTGGTTATTCTAAACAGTTGTTAGTTCACTAGAACTATTTCATTTAAACGTTTTTTTTTTCATACATTTTCGAAAAACTTTTCCGAACAATTAAATGCTCTTATTTTTACTAAGTGTAAAAAAACATTGTTTATATCCAATTTCCCGTAGCACTGATCTTCCTATTTATAAAAATTCGCCTTTCAAAATAATTTCCGTTTAAATGCATAAATATCGACATTAAATGACAGCGAATTGAAATCACATCAAAAACTGTTACATACACATGACACATCAAAAACTGTTACATACACATTTCTCGAAAACTTCTCCTTTATTTTTTATTTCCTGATAACGATTTGTACATTTTTCAATCCGTATGACTGGATTTCAAATAAACGGAGTTCCACTGTGTATGGATCTATATAATATTTCTGTGTCCGGGCGGATAAAAAATACAGTTCTGTGTGTGGATAAAACAAGAATACCTACCCAAGTGTTTTCGACTCGTTGCGTTGCCGATGCACGGAGATATGTGTGCCTCACAGTGTATGGTTGGCGCTTTCTCTTACCAGGACTGAGATTCTAGGTTCGATTTCTGGCTGAATGGATGTGAAATATTGAGTTTAAAGATCTATCCAGCAATATTTATTTTTTCTTGAATTTTACGTACAACATAACGATCTGCTATACCACTGGTTTTGGATAGAGAAATTATGATATATTTATATGCATACAAAAACAACTTTGCGTGATAGTATTTTTTTATTAAAATGATGTATTTTTTAAATAATTAACAACAATAATTATTTGAATTAGAACTGGAATTCATTCTTTGTTTTTACAAGTTTTAGAAACCTATCCTCAGGACTTGGTTCGCTTCGGGTAACATACACGTCCTTGTTAATCTAGGCTTTGATAAAAGGATTGCATACCTTTTTGCATAATAGAGGTAATTGAGAAGATAAGACTAGTTTATAAGACGTAGAAACCTCTTTTATGAAAAACTACATATGCTGTCTAGTGAATAGACATATCAATTCTTGCTCATGTTAGTGTAATATTAGGATATGTTTTTAAAAGATATATATATTGTTTAATAAATTTGCAGACAGAGTCGACATATACAGTAATATCAAACTAGAAACGAATCAATAAAATAGTACCAGAACAATATCACATACAACATTCATAAACGAGACAAGGACAGTCGAGATTAATAAACCAGGGACTGAAATTATACAACAAACTACCAGACGAAACTGAACAAAAGACTCAGACAACCTTTACAATTGTTTAAAATTTTATCATTAATAATAGAAAATGTTTTTTTTTTGTTGTTAAATTTACGAAATCCGTAAGGGTTTATACAATTTTTTCTTCTAAAAAAACAAAAGCAGTAAATATTTATTTTATTTTATTTGGGATTTTTACAGCTATTACAAAAAAATTAAGTAGAAATATATTAACTATACTAGAGCCAATTAAAAAACCCACTGTAAATCTAATAATACATAATATATAAGAAAAGAGTTCACGTAATTGTATGTGTGTGACGTTTGTGTTCATGTGTGCGTATGTGAACGCGTGTATGTGTGAAATGGTGAGGGAGTGTGTGTATGTGCGTGTGTGAATGAATGAGGGAGAGACTGCGCGTGGTGGGTGCGTAAGAATTAAAAAATAATAATTTAAAACTTGTATTTATATTAAAAAAGGGTACGGGAAAGAGCTTACTTAGAAGTTTGATTATTCAAAAAAATTGTTTATACCTACTTTTGAATCCTTTTTGAAAATATTTAAGTCAAGTAGTGTTATAATTGTATTTTTTAAAATGTGGTAAATTTGAAAACCTTATTCTGAGAAAAATGCTTTTTTTTTTAAAAATTGATACTCACTGAATGAATAATGTGCAACAAGTCCTTTATTATACAACAAACAAACAAACATTGTGGAGTCCTAGTTTATTACAAGTGAAAATAATTTATTTACTATTAAATATCATTATTTGTTTTTTAATTGATTGGTTAAGTTATTTCATTTACAATCAAAATAATTTAGTTCCTGGTTTTCGTTCACAAGTCTGATCATTCTGAGTAGAATTGCCTCGAAACGGTTAGCCTTATAATGACCTTAGAACAGATTTTATTTATTTTTATTTATTTGACACTTTACATACATATACAATATGTATACATATAAGGGCGGGCATATTGCCTTAAGGCAATTTCTTCCTACCTACCCAAACCGTTCAGTTTGAGAAAATTATAAATACATGGACATATTGAATCTTACAATTTTATACAAAAATTAAAAGCAAAGATTAGCAAAAATAAATATAAATATATATAAAAAAATAACACTATACTATGAAGAGAGGAGAGGGGATGGTAAGGAAAGTAGAAGGATAAAGGAACAATTTAAATATTTAGATAGTGACATTTCAATCTTGACTTAAATGTAAATAAAGAAGAGGCGCCTCTAACATTAGTGGTTAGATTATTCCACAATCGAGCAGCTACTACTGTGAAAGAGGAGGCAAAAAAATTTATAGCGATGACAGGGTATTAAAAGGGTTCTCTCGTTACTAGAACGAAGAGA